>NW_026267195.1:1201185-1202214 GCF_000697945.3 Frankliniella occidentalis
AACCAACAGACCACTCGGAGGCCCCGCCGGAGCGCGGAAATTTGTCGCAAGTTGACTTACGCCTGTCTGCCACAAAACCAGTAGAATTTCATTTGTCATAAGTGGACATACGCCACTCTTCCCCAAATCAGAACTAAAATCTTTTTGTCGTAACCCGTGTTTGATTGTGGAAGGTCACTACTAGGAGGTAAATGAATTTTGACAATTTGCATATATATTCAGAAGGTCTACGCTTACATTTAAAATTGTTTTGAGTTTGATATCATGCGGAAGACGTTTTCTCTGTTTGCTGAAAAATTAGTCCAAAAAACTTGCGACAGTCCTCCCATTTGCCACAGACTTCTGGACAACGAAACAGTTGGTGCAAATCCTGGCAACCACCCCTAAGTGGGTCTGAAAGGGTAACCAAGAAATAGGGGCTGGTCGAAGAAGGGGGTTTTTATCATTTTCGATGTATCCACAAGGGCCACTCTAGAAAGAAGGTCCGTGGAACCGAAAATTTCGTCCGTTTGGCTCTATCTCTCACCGTTTAGGCGCTACAGGGAGTTTCTCTCACAAGAGTGGCCCAAAAGTAAATATATTAACTTTAGAAAATATTTGATGGTCCCCTAAGGGGTAAATCGTAGAAGAAGAGCTCCTTGGACTAAAATTTTGCCCGTTTGGCTCTATCTCTCACCGTTGAGGCGCTAAATGGGAATTTTTCTCACTGAAATGGCCAAAACAGAAACAGTTTTCTTTTTTTCAGGAGTACACTTTTGTCTGCAAGTATGCCGTCGGTTCAAAATTTTCTTCTAAGCAGAAGAGTGGGCTTATTTTATGGTGGCACTTCATTAATAAAATGTGTACACTCCCATGCAAAAAAATAAAAAAATATAAAAAATATTTCGTTGTTTTGTTGTACTTCACAAGCTGCTTCCTTTCCATCAGTAATTATAGCAAAATCATTGCGGACACGGTCGGAGTTATTTCAGAGTATGCCTGGAAGTATATTTAACTTCTTCTGGGTCTGGTCTTATACATCTTTTCATA
>NW_026267195.1:1202270-1203211 GCF_000697945.3 Frankliniella occidentalis
TTTTTAAGCAATTTTGGAAATTTCCGGATGAAGCCGCATCCTTGAGAGAATCTGGTAATTTACTAAAGAGTATTCCTCCCATGTTGGACGGATTAACCTTTATCGCGTTTGATTTTGAGCGTTCTATGGGTATATTTCTGTTATTTCGCGTGGGGTACTCGTGTGTGATATTGACCAGCCTGGTCTGTTTTGGATTTGCAAGAGTGAAGATAATGCATTTATACATATAATGCATGTACCGTTAACAGTAGAAGGACCGGAATTTTCGTATACCTAGAAGGACCAGAGGGGTCATTTTGACCCCTCTACAGTTTTTGGCCGTTTTTATGGCTGCAATGCTGCAGTTTTATGGCACATGCTTATGAATTTGTGTGTTTCAAGGTACCTGATGCCATGAGGTGACATTGAGTAGGTTCAAAGTGTGTTTAGGTAGGCAACCCGCACGACATAAAACCATCTTTTTGCAGTTTTTCAGCTATTTATGCTAACTGTTCGCAATATTGCAGACGTTTTTAAACTTCAAAATTAATATTCGACTTAGTACACATTTGTAAGTGTGCGATTTTTATAACACATAAGTACTCTAAAAGCTGGAGTGTGATCCACGCAAAAACAGTTTAATTTTTAATAATTTGGCACTTACAAAAATGTGCGTTGCAGTTTTGGCATTCGCAAAACCATCCGTACTTTGTGCTATGTGCCCCTCGTTGCCCTCAGAACACGATTACGGTGACGCAACTACCACTAAAGCCTTAGATGTGATGTGATTTAAAAACTGGATTTTGTGACGTACGTGTTGCCTACCTTCGCCGAATGAAGGAGTTAAAGAGTGTCACATGACCGACCAAAAGTCATTATCTACCCTAAATAACATATACGGTCAGCCTTAGTAATGAAAAGTCAGTCCTCATGTTGCACATTATAAAATCTCGCGAAGGGGT
>NW_026267195.1:1203261-1205800 GCF_000697945.3 Frankliniella occidentalis
AAAGGTACCTGGTAAAAAGATGGTATAGAGCGAGCCGTCACTCAAATGGGCCGAAGGCCCGTTATCCGATGGAAGCTATATTACACCATGAAAAATCAGAAGCCGTCCCAAACGCCACCGGCAGGCCAAGCTAGGCCCGCTCCCTGCCGAACCGAGTTGCCGGTGGAGCGAAGCGGAGCTGGCAACTTGGTTTGGCGGGAGAGCGGACCTAGCTTGTTGTTTAAATTTTTTTTTTATCATTTTATGTAATGAAATTTCAAAACCTAAAAGAGATTGGCTGAGGCATCCTTAATTTAACTTCTAAAAACTTAACGAGCGACCAAAACTATTCCCGGATTCCCCGCCTACGAACATCGCTTTTTCAATAGTAGGCATTGTTGCAAAACCAAATAAAATTTTTACATGGTAAAGAAATAATCTATCTTGAACACTTAAATAATCAAATGGGGCTACGAAATAAAGTGTAACAATTTTTTCTTTAGATATGAATGGAATAAATACGGCGCAAGACAAGCAGTGTTTTTTGAGTTACTTTTAAATTAGAAAGTTTTTCTAGTACTTGGTGTCATTAGATTGAGAGAAATGTTTCCACCCGTCAAAAACTATAGAATGTAATTATGCAAACCATAGTTCTTACTAAATTTAACGACGAAGCTTACACTGAAATCTGTTTTGTGATACTTTTACTGAATTTTTGCGATAACTGGTGTTTTGCGATTCCCACGCTAATGGGCATGATAACTCCAAAAAAATGTGATAATTTTTGTGACACTTTCATCACATTTTTTAGGGTTATCGTGCCCTTTAGCGTGGGAATCGCAAAACACCAGGTATTGTGTTGAAAGTATCGCAACACCAGACTTGGTGTACAGGGTCTTGCCTTTCACTTGTAATAATGACATTACAAAAACTTTAATTCCAATCTGAATTTTTTGACAGTTAGATTATTGGCCGTAGCTTACCGCAACCGAATGAATCCATCGTTTTGAGATGACGGTGCCCGTGAACAATAGGAGTAATATCGAAGACCACGCTGCTCGCATTGTCGCTTCCCATGTGACGATGCTACTGCCGGATAGGGGCCAGACCAATGGCGTGTCGAGGTCAATCTTTGTCAGACCAACTGCACCTGCCTTTTACTGCTAATTACTCGTGATAATTAGTTGAACTTTCACGTGTGACCAGCTGAAAAAGCAGTCAGTGAATGAACGGGTTTTTTGTGTCTTCCATGTGGAATCCACCATTTCCATACACTCTATAATTTTTACAAACACGTCTTTTGTAGGTTACACTAAAACTTGCACCCTTCACAGGTAAAACGAGTGTTCATAATTTAAACACCAACTTGTGGTCAAAAAAACAAGTTGTGTTGATTTCTTTTGGGCCTCACTCGGATTAAGGTACTCCTTAAAAACAGCATAAGCCGCAAACCCGAACCCGATCGGATCAATGGAACCACTGCTTCACGGGGCGTTTACGTCGAGAGGCATCCAACGTCCGTTGAATCCGAATCCATCGTCGTATTTTACGAATTCTGTCATCTTATGGCCCAAAAATGAACCAAGAATAGTGCAATCACGACGGAAATGACCATAACTTAGCCCACAACTCTTACTTACTTTCTTTGGAGTTGCGAAAGTGACTTTTCATCGAACCGGCAGGCAAGGACGGTAAGCGTAAGGCCTCGGCTTATTTTGTGATTTCCAAACACTCCATCGATACAAAGCAACTGTGAAATCACAACACTTCACTGTAATCAGAAATAGTGCATTTTGCTTTCTCACTTTGAAATAGTTCTGCACCAATCGTTATACTTCCTGAAGTTAATCATTTCTGACAACGAAGAAGCGTTGTGATTTCCCAAAAAAATCATGAAGAGTTCTGGCAGGGGGTAGAAACGGAGTGCTCAGGCCGCACACCATGCGCGTCCCGGGCCGCGCGCCAGCCGGTCGAGCACACGCACGTCTTTTCCGCACTTTTTGAAGCTGTTTGATAATTTTACCAACGGCATGAGTGGTACCGGTATCGCGCGAAAGGGCAGAGTTCAAACTTTACCAAGGTACTTTTACAATCCACCTCCGGTTTCATTTGGCCGAGATAATTTGATTATAGTGAACCAACAGACCACTCGGAGGCCCCGCCGGAGCGCAAACAAAACAAATTTTCACGTAAGCCGAGCGATTGCATTGTTGAACGAGTTCGTTACTAACGAGATTACTAAACCAGCTTTCGAACAGGATAGGTGTCCTTTCGGTCTGATCAAAATATACCCTCCATTTTATAAAAATAAGCTGATGGGAGATCGGCAGCCATTTTGCATTCGGCAGCTTCTTTTACATTTTAATAATACTCGCGTGATTTGCGGCGAAGCAAGAAGTATCCTATCCTGACGAGGCGCTTTTCATGGGCTTTCCGACGCCGTACGAGTTTTTATTCAACAATACTGCCAATCAAGTTAAAATTTGTTCCTTTCACGCGACGGTGGATAACCTCGAGTGCAACCTCCGACATTGTTTTCGTTCAAACATCAAATCGACTT
>NW_026267195.1:1205850-1206476 GCF_000697945.3 Frankliniella occidentalis
AGATGTATTAAAAACAAATGCTACTCATGAGGCGTCTCTGTACTGCTTTGAGATTATTTTTTACCCAAATTATTCGATTAAAGGCGATTAAAGGGCAGAATAGTGAATTTTTTCTAACTTGGAGGCGGGGTAGGAACCCGAAGTCTTTGTCTCAGCGAAAGAACAAGGTCGGTTCCGGAAACTAAATAGAAAATGGTTTGAAGTGAGGGGGCCCGTTTTTAAAATGCAGTAGTCGACCGAGTACGCTGCACCCTACTTTAAATGACGAGCCCAAACTGAGGCGCTGGGCCGCTGGGGTGACGCCTCCGCCGCTCGAACTGACGCGCTCCAGAATACGATGCCAGAGTGCCAGGAATTATACCACCAAGGAACGGGTACTAACCGGGACGTTAAATCGAGAATTGTAACGTAAATTTCGCTCCCTTTGCTATACGCCACTGCTCGGTTACCTTGGTGGTATAATTGACGCCGTTTGGGTCCAAGGTACTCTGAGGGTGCCACAACACGGTGCCAGATTTCCAAGAATCATACCACCAAGGAACGGGTACTTTACAGGATGTTGAAACGAGAATTTTCACGTAAATATCGTCTCCCTTTGCTACGCTACACACCACTGCTCGGTCACA
>NW_026267195.1:1206526-1206893 GCF_000697945.3 Frankliniella occidentalis
CCCCCTCCCCCCGGGTCACGTAGTAAAACCATACTTTGCCCATTTCCGTCTGAAAAATAGCGCACAAGCTAGGAAACGACGGTTTATGACTCTTTGAGTTGAAATACGAGATCTGTATTACATCAGCAAGTAGGGTAGAAAAGAATTTCAATTAATTATTTTCTTTCTGCAATTTTTTTTGCCATGTTTTGTTGTTTTAGGAACAGGAACAACAGTGAAACTAGAATAGCTTCAGAATTTTTAAAGATACGGTGGATCCGAAGACAATTGTAGATTTAAAATGTGTTGTTTCAGGGGTGGTACTTCCTCTGTCATTTTCCGATTTGGCGCCTCCTTGCACCAATCTGACGAATACTACGTGACCAGC
>NW_026267195.1:1207233-1208567 GCF_000697945.3 Frankliniella occidentalis
AAACAGAGAGCGGCGGCCGGCGCGTCGACACATACTGCCGCCGGTGACCGGCGCGTAGCAGTGACGTAGCGGCCAGCAAAGGTCTGTGTCCGTGTTGTTCCTTTCACGCGACGGTGGATAACCTCGAGTGCAACCTCCGACATTGTTTTCGTTCAAACATCAAATCGACTTACCTCTGAAATGAAATATCGACTGTTATAGTTAGAATGGGTTATGTATGGTCCATCATAATATCCAATAATATGTCCGCAAAACGACGTCCAGCGATTACGAAACACTAAATGCAAACTTTTGTCACCGACGACTGGCTGACGACGCTCGAGCACGGTATGAGAAATCCGGCGCTCAACTCTGAACACGGTACACTATGATATTTCCTAGTTGCCGAGCAGTTTCGGTGTCTTCCGATACCTTCTAAATTAAATCTAAAACATAAGGATGAGTTTGATGTGTCTGCAAGCAATGTCCAGTCTCTCAAACTGCTAAAATAGTTGGAGTGTAGCCGAGCGACCGATTTTTCATACCGTGCTCGAGCGTCTGCTGGCCCACAACAAGAGCCAGCCAGTCGTCGTAGAACTGAAGCCATTTAAATTCTCCACTTCTTGGAAGACATCATATATACATGAATGAAATCAAGATCTTCACATAATTGATTTTACTTTCATTTCTTCCTTAATTTCTGCTGGAGAACAACTTTTTAAAACATTGCTTGTAATTTAGACCACACTCGCTCTCTTCTGCTCACCTTTCGTAGATGTGCATACTTCTTCGCGAGGGACGTGTTTGAAACAATGACCGGTGCGTTCTCTCTGTCGCTCCAACCAATTGTTCAGCAACCGAGTTAGGGATGGGCGATCTCGATCCGATTTTTTCCTTTCGATCTTCCGATATTTTAAATCGATTCAATGACTGTCCGATATTTTGGGTATCGATTCACGACGATCCAATTTTATATCCGATTCAAAGTATGTAAGAAAATGGCTTAAAAACCGCCGAAATGTGACTTGCGCGTGTTTATGGATTGGTGATCCCGATCCGATCTTGGCTAGATCGATATTTTCCTTTCGATCTCCCGATTGTTTAAATCGATTCAATTCGGTCCGATATCGTTGAATCGATACCCTTCATGTCAAAAGATCGATTCGCAGAGATCGATTCATTTCTTTTCGATTCGCATCCCTAAACCGAGTTTTCGGAGACGATCCGATTTTCTCACCGACGTAAATATAGCACCATGAGTACCAACATAAGAACACTTTAAGGTTTCTTTACACTCCCCAGGGGACTAAATCAAATAACCTCGTGATAATTAGTTGAACTTTCACGTGTGACCA
>NW_026267195.1:1214742-1217295 GCF_000697945.3 Frankliniella occidentalis
TGTCAACGTCGATTCGATATTGCATTTCTGACTGGGAAATGTATCGTGCACGCACAAACATATTTTTCACAGTGGAGGGTGTTTTAAACAGCGTACGGACCAAACATTGTGCTACAAGAGGGCTTCACAACGTTCAGCGCAATTTTAATCCCCTTTAATTGTTGCTAATTATTTACTGTCTAATCTGGATGTGCACTAATACCTTCCATTCCAAGGAACACAATTGTCCCTTTACATCTAGAGTGTAGACTGAGTTGTTTTCCTTGGCGAACCGCGACATAACGAACACAACTTCGACAGGAAGGGCGGAGATGTACTTCGATAGCACAGAGTGGGTGTCATCGGCCACGCGAAAAGAGCGTCAGTTGTTTTGAGTTCAAACGGGGTTCAAAACTGGTCTAGATTTTACTGATAATTAATACGTTATAAAAACCACCGAGTTACATGACCGCTTCCACAACGAGGCTCTCCGAAGGAGCAGCGCATTGCCTATCTCTCATACACGGTGAGATCGACGGCTTGATCTCGCTCGCAGCACTGTCTACAGTCGGTTCCGCCTATCACTCGGATTCCCGCTGTAGCGCTTGTGACCCGTAGCGGTTGCGAGCTGTAGCGCTTATGACCCGTAGCGCTTGCGACCTGTAGCGGTCGTGAGCTGAAGAGCTTGTGAGCCATAGCGCTTGCGAACCGTAGCGCCCACCGCTGTAGCGCTTGTGACCCGTAGCGCTTGCGATCTGTAGCGCTTGTGACCTACGTCGGGCTGTGATCTTCATCATTCCACAGTGGTAAAAAGTTGACCTGCACTGGAAAAACTAATGTTACCATGGTAACGTTTCATCATGTGACCAAGACCGGTAACGTTTTCTGACGCGACCTACCCCATGCAAAAGGTTAGGGCCATCACAAACTGGTTGCATCACCAAACGTTACCTGGTTTGGTCGCGTCAAGAAACGTTACCTCGGTAACGTTAGTTTTTCCAGTGTGAGTACATTTCTCTTGAGGAAACAAGTCACTTAATATGTTAGCAATAGAAATTCCTTCTCCACTTGGCCGACTAGTCCTAGTGTCAGCTAAATTAACTTGCGTAGAAGTATCCAGAATACATTTAATAAGGGGAATTGCCTCTTCCACTTCAAAAACGTTATTATCATCTTCAGTGGCATTAGTCCCGTCTTCACCTGCTGTGTCAACTTAAAGATGTATAGCCCTTAAGGTCAAGTAATGAATCATGCGATATTTTGCACTGAAAATATTCTTTGAACCGTCGTGCACACAACAGTATACTCGAAAAGTTCTCTTTATGGACTCGTTTCCGAGATATTTGCTTTTAAAGTTAAGGTTGCGCTCCATGTTGCCTTATGGAAGCCCGCTGCGGCCGGCCCGTCGAACTTAAGTTTTTTAAAGACTGCTTTGTGAGGTGTAATGCGAGACAGTTGAAAAACTTATTACTAGATTCGTCTTTCAATTCTGCGTCGATAGCACACAAGGAAAATTGGTCTTTATGATTAAATAAGAAAGATATGAACTAAAATGCGCAGAGTGTATAACGGGCGTTCCCGTAAGGCCAATGCTAAACCGAAATGACTACCCTGACTTTCAGGGACTCGTGCACCTACTAAACAAAATTTCCGACCCTAGGTGTTCTATATCAAAATGATCAGCATATAGTCGTCTACAAGTTCTTATAACAAAACATACGAAAACTGAAATTTCATTTTAAGGGTTGTGTCCGAAATGTGCGTAAGGGCCATACCACTTTAAACCCTAGAACTGATTTTTTTATGGAGTTCGTCTTTAATTTTATTACAAATAACTATTTGGAAGTGCTAAAGTTGACAATAAGTTCAAAACAAACCTGTTTACTGTCCTTCCAGCTGCAGCTCTTCTTGCTCTGGCAGAACGTTTCTCTGCTTCATCTGGCGTCAAAACTTTGTCGTGCTGTCTTTTAGGAAGGTTTTGAGAGGGTACTGCGGTAGGGTCCCATAACCCTTACAAATCAAAATTAACTGGTACATTCTGCAGTGCCCCGCGAATGACAGGCAACAAACACAGAACTTTCGGGTAATAGACAGTTGTGTGTAACACTTTTACTAATGTTTACTGGTAGGAAAGAAGTCTTGAGAGGTGAAATGATTAGAACAAACACGCATAGTAGCAGAGGCCGGCTTGCCCATTCGCAGCGCGACCTCCCATTTACTCTTAACGACGGCTCTTTTTGGAATAAATGGAAACTAATTCCCTCCGATGCACATTGCGAACACTGTAGGACGCAACAATAGGTCAATCCTTTCTTCCGTTTTGCGCCCTGAGATAAGTATTCGTGATCCATTGTGTCCCTTGTCATGCAAACTCCATGTAAACACAGCCCATCGATAGCCTCTAGGCGGGTTCGCGGAGCGGCCGCTAGAGGCGCGCGGGTGGATCTTTGAGTCGCCAATTCCACGTTCAGTGGTCAAAAGCTGCATTACTTTCAGGAGTGTTCTGAATGCTAGTATTAAAAGTAAGAATAGGTGTGACTTTTCAAAACAATTTTGTCAAAACTGAGTTAATAA
>NW_026267195.1:1217345-1220534 GCF_000697945.3 Frankliniella occidentalis
TACACTCCCCAGGGGACTAAATCAAATAACTATTTGGAGTTTTTATTCTTTTACCACTGATTACGTATTTTATATTAGGTTTATGTCCTCCATAGTCAATATTTTCACAAATGATTCCGATCTGTTTTTGTAAGTGTGTGTTGCCCAACCTGGTATATTCTCATTCAGCTCACTCGTAGCTGGCTAACCGAGCAGCGTTTGTTGTGCTCCGCCCAATCGTACTATACTGCAATATAATATACCTTTCCGTATTTGAGGCGAAGCAACTAAAGGACCATATGTACAAATTTCATTGTCGACACTATCCATTCTGCGACCAGTGTCTCCGTCGACTGGCAAGAACAACCCCAGGCATTCTAGTATGTCCGATTTGCAAGATACAAGTCAAGGATGCTCGTCGAATGCGCTTCATTAAAAAAAAATTAATGTTGGTTGTCTTTTAGAATAACCGCCGCTTTGGCAAATGACGTTGAATGATGTTGAAGGTTCTTTCAAAGATCATTGGCTGAGCGATTAGCGAAGCCCATTACTCCACTGACCGGAAAAGTTTCATTCTGTTTGTCTATCTGTTTGTCTGTTTGCATGTTTGACTGTCCGCACGATAATTCGAGAAGGAATTGAGAGAGCGATCTGGGAATTTCAGGGTTGTTTTGTATCATGAAAAGACAGATCGAGTTCGAAGATGAGCATTCTAGCTCAAAAATTGACTCTTAAAAAAATCAAAAACCACAGGTCGCAAAATATACTTTTCTTTTAAATATTTTTTTAGGCGCTCCTAAGGGGCAACTCGTTAAAGTAGAATCCATTGGACAAAAATTTCGTCCGTTTTGCTCTATCTTGTACCGTTTGGGTGCTAGGAGGCATTTCTTGACAAAATTAAGGTGTAACTGACCAAATATTCTATTAAATCATAAAAAAGGGCTTTATGTCGAAAAATTGTATATACACTCCTATTAACTCGTCTCGGGTGTCAGCGCCAGGCGCGTCGCAGCGTAGCAGTGTTTCGTGAGATATCGCGAAGCCTGTTACGCGAGACGTGGTCTGGCGTACATATAGCTAGTTTTGTATTTAGATCTGCTTATTGATTTTAATTTTTATTGTTTAACTTTGACAGCTTACTTAAAACAACCGTCGCTGTCAGGAGAAGTGAGTGACTGCCTACTATGGTTTGACTAGGTCTTAAGTGTTAAAGACCTTGCCATTTGTTGAAATGTAGTATGAACACCTTTAAGACTGACCGTGGACGACTGCTACCCCCGTGCACGCGGGGCGGCGTTATGAGAATACGCGCGGTCAGTCTCCCTCGTCTGATATTGGTCTTTCCGGCAAGGCCGCGCCGCAGGAAGACCAATCCGCAGGTCTGGGCGGCGCAAAGCTGACCCGCTCCGTCTTAACGGGAAGACGCGGAAAAGACCACTGTCAGGCAGCACGAAATACAAATCCAAATGTGATAGCAGCCAGGCGGGAGCGAACTGCCTCCAACACCAGCCCCCCGCTTGAGAGTCAGATGCTGTATCCACTGGGCCAGAGTGAAAACAGAGAGCGGCGGCCGGCGCGTCGACACATACTGCCGCCGGTGACCGGCGCGTAGCAGTGACGTAGCGGCCAGCAAAGGTCTGTGTCCGTGTGGGTGATACTCTACATAACGGTGCGTAAGCCGTTGGGTCACAAATTGCTGTCACCAGTCACCACAAAGAAGGGCCGATTCCACCGCACTGTGAAAAAACATCTGATTCTATGGGACTGCCAACGGACCTTCCGTTATAGCATGCTTCAGTAAAGAGGTACGGAAGAACCGTTTGAGTTGGACCATGTAACAAAATGGAGGGTACGGACGCGTCCGGAAAATAATTGCCGCTTACCTCCGTTAAATACGTGATACGGTTGCTCCGCACCCCATAAATAAGGTACGGAACAACCCAGAACAACCGTTTTGCTTCGAACGTACAACTAAATTTAGGGTACGGACAAGTCCGGAAAATAATTGCCGCTGTTGTCCGTTGATTTTCCGTTGTTTTTTCTCACAGTGCGGGATTCCACGTACTCTTACTGTTTTATTATTCGCTCGCTAAAGGAGACTAGTAGTCAGACTGGTAGTGTGTTTTAGCGAGCGTATAGTATACTGTTAAAGAAATCCATCTTAATTTTAAGAACATGTGTTTGGAAGCAATTTACAAAACAAATTTACTCTTGAATTTAAGAACAAATGTGTTATGAAAATTAAGAACATGTTTTGAAAATTAAGAACGTGTAATGAAACGGCAAAAATTCTCTACTTTTCCGTCATAACGCAAATCTGGAAAATATTTAGTTCTTTCCCCTACGGACAGATCTGTGGCAATCCATAAAAGTGACGTAAGTCAAAAAATGGATTATTTCAAAACTAAATAAAACGTTTCCTAAAATCCCATTAAGACTTCTTTAAAGTTTTTTTCCACATTCTGCTTCTTTCTTTATGTCTTCTTAGACTCAGAATTTAAAAGTTTGAGTTTTACCTATAGTTTGGCTGATAGATGACTTACGTCACTTTTCTGATAGTGGTTGGTCAATAAAAGTGACGCAAGTCACTTACGTCAGAAGGTTGATCAATGAGAGTGGCGTAAGTCACTTACGTCACTGTTAGTGACCAGACTTGGAAATGACTTACGTCACTTTCAATATACACATGACTCCAGCAAGTGCTAGTAATAAGGTCTAAGACAGAAAAACAAACCGACACCCATTTCTGAAGATGCCACTGACTCTCTAACATTTTGTCAACAGGCGTGACTTGTTTGAATCAACACTGGATTTGATTCTTCTACCTATGAGTGTAATTGATTGAGGGGGGGGGGGGGCTTTTGATTGACAAAAAACAAGTAGAGGGGAAAATCAATTACATTCATAGGTAGAAGAATCAAATCCAGTGTTGATTCAAACAAGTCACGCCTGTTGACAAAATGTTAGAGAGTCAGTGGCATCTTCAGAAATGGGCGTCGGTTTGTTTTTCTGTCTTAGACCTTATTACTAGCATTTGCTGGAGTCAAGTGTATATTGAAAGTGACGTAAGTCATTTCCAAGTCTGGTCACTAACAGTGACGTAAGTGACTTACGCCACTCTTCTTGGTTGATGAGCTATCATTTTGACTTACGTCATATTTTCTTAGCTTATATCTCACTCCCTATTTTGAATATCTGAGAAAGAGTTGG
>NW_026267195.1:1227542-1246997 GCF_000697945.3 Frankliniella occidentalis
TGTTATTACATTTACAAGATATTTTGCTCTTAAATTTACAGCGATAGAATAGTAGGGGTGCTTGGTATTCGCCCTTCTTTGTGGTGACTGGTGACAGCAATTTGTAACCCAACGGCTTACGCACCGTTATGTAGAGTATCACCCACACGGACACAGACCTTTGCTGGCCGCTACGTCACTGCTACGCGCCGGTCACCGGCGGCAGTATGTGTCGACGCGCCGGCCGCCGCTCTCTGTGTTTTCACTCTGGCCCAGTGGATACAGCATCTGACTCTCAAGCGGGGGGCTGGTGTTGGAGGCAGTTCGCTCCCGGCTGGCTGCTATCACATTTGGACATTTGGATTTGTATTTCGTGCTGCCTGACAGTGGTCTTTTCCGCGTCTTCCCGTGAAGACGGAGCGGGTCAGCCGTGCGCCGCCCAGACCCGCGGGTTGGTCTTCCTGCGACGCGGCCTTGCCGGAAAGACCAATATCAGACGAGGGAGACTGACCGCACGTATTCTCATAACGCCGCCCCGCGTGCACGGGGGTAGTAGTCGTCTTGCTCCGGTCTGGCAATTCAAATTACATCGGAAAATAGTGAAGGGGAGACACGACAGTTCCGTACAACTTTTAAAGACGTGGAACAGCGTGGAGTTCGGAGTGTACCACCCTTACCGGACAGTTTCACCTCAACGTCGGACTCATTTGTTATACCAGAGAGGGTCGATCCACGACCGTCTGGAAATATTCTAGCCGGAATGGTGCCATCTGGTAGGTAGCGTTTGGCATTATTTCCCCATTTTTTACACTATTTTTACATGCTTTACTACTTTTACACGTACTTTCACAAAGTTTTGGAAGACTGAGAATGCGTGGCTTTCTCATGTTTTCGAGCAAATGAATGAACCAGAGTACTAGGAAAATTTTTCATGGGGTGCATTTCACGCCGTAAAGGGGGAAAGTCGCCCCAGCCCTGAAATAAACGCTATGCTGCCTCTTCTAGATGAAAAATCAACATCGCCAGGCCTCATCAAGCACGGCATGGACTTCACGAGGAGGATAACGCGACATCTCAACCCTGGCCAAACATCAGTACTCTGCATGGACCTGCTGGGGGGATTCCACATTGAAAAGGTTTTTCTAGCTGTAATTGGGCAGATGCTGGAGGAGAGCGGTTGGGTGCACATTCTCTCATGTTCTAACGTGACAACGGCTAACGGCTGGATCTGCCGAAGGAGCTTTGAAGGTACAGGACACCAGTGCTCTTGAAATGCATTGGTTATTTTTATTCATTCATTCATTCATTTATTCATTCATTGATTCATTCATTTATTCATTCATTCACTTTTGTTTATTTATATTTTTTGTTCTTTGCACAGGTATCTCACGTTGTGCGAGCTCGAGTACTACACCAGAAAACAGCAGTAGCCTTGTAAGGGAGAGTGGGGCACATAGTGTCACTTTTTGGAAAGTCTTCTCTCACAGTCCTATTTTAGGCAGCATTACGGGTTTTGGGGTTGGTGAGCCTCTATTCGACCTTCAGTCACACGAAATCATTGAGACCCGCGCAAAAATATTCGTGTCTTCTCTCAAATCATCTCGAGAAGGAACCTCGGTAATTGCCAGTATGTGCCCCGGGGGTGGGGCACTAGCTGTCACCATGTCTCTATCGGTATATAACTCATGGGAGAAGTGGTTTCTCGAAACGGTCTTCATGGTATCTCGGAAAGGATGTGCCTATGGAAGCATTTGACCCCCGAAAATAAAAATTACACTCAAACATTTTCTGCTACAGCGGATCATAAAAAGAGTGACAGTACCTGCCCCAATTTGGGGGAATTACTGTCAATAAATCTTTAGATGTACGCTGCTGCTACACCACTGAAAATTTCGCCACTCCCATTTTGCAATCAAATAAAGATGTAAAGAGGTTGCGATTTCACCAATTAGAAGACTTAAAAAGTGAATGGGATGCTATTGCCAGCTCATTGACAGTATGTGCCCCTGACAGCTGGTGCCCCACTCTCCCTCACTCATTATTAATTGAAGCAAATGAGGAGCAGCATCCCGACCACGATGTCAGCTTGGATGAATGGATAGAGAAAAACCTTGGAAAGTTCCCCACTTTTTATTACTGGCACTGGCTACTGATTTTGAATCTAGAAATACTTCTACTGACCTTCGTTAAATCACAGAGGCAGGGAAACTATTTTCTTTACCTTGAGTCACTGTCAGAAATGCTACTATGGATTTTTGCTTTTGACCATCAAAATTACTCGAGATGGCTTCCGATCCATTTGAGAGACCTCTTAGAACTAAAGCAGAGAGCTCCTGATGTGCATCAGTTTTTTAGTGAAGGTATGACTTGCACGGCTCGCTTTATTACAGTCTTTTTATGCAGCAGTTTAATTTTTTCATGTTTTGCAGGCAAGTTTGTTTTCTCTGCAACTGGGAACCCATTTTCACGCTTAGCTGTAGATCAAGCCCACGAACAAAACAATGCCAAAGTAAAGGATGCTGGTGGTGTCGTTGGGCTGACTGATGACTCTGGCTCACTTCACCGTGTCACGGCTGCTGGACCAGAATTGACTAGGCTGCTGAACGAGTTCGATAGTCTCTCGAATAGCAATTCGAGCTCTGGAAAGCATCATGAGCAGTATGGTGCGTACCAAAAACAATTTAAAGGCCACTGCAAAGCTCTTATCAGCATCTTTAAGTCGTATCAACAGCCATTCTGTGAGCTAGGAGCGGAGCTTATTACTCTCGACACTCGAGAGTGTGTGCACTGTAAAAAATGTTCGGATTTTTACCATACAACTGTATAGGAAAAATCCCATACGCGTCTGGGACGCGAAATTTCCCACACATGTGTGGGATTTTCCCCATACATGCTATTGGTGTGTCGGAAAAGTACGACACGTATGTGAAAAATCCCACACTCTTGTGGCAAAATGCCTACGCGTGTTCAGGACAGGGTTTTTCCTAGACAGTATGGGAATTTTTCTATTTTTACCTAAGAAATTTTCTTCAACATGTTGGTTAGTTTACATTTTCACGCTCTCTGTCGCTTCTTATAGAGTCCCACCCTGCGGGCGTCCAGGGCCAGGGGAGTCCACCAATCGTTTTCTCACACAGCCCGGGCTAGAGTTGCTTGAGGACTCATGCAGGAAGTACGTCCGTCATTCACCGATACCGAGTCACCCTCAGCGAGCTCTCATAGCGCCTGGTAGATAGGCAACATCTTGTGTGCAGTGCATGGGTGTACTGCGGGGCGGCCTGCCCTGAGTCTCGCAGGCGCCGAGCTCCCGTGATTTGCCGGATTTGCCAAATGAATCAGAGAAAAACGGACGCACTTTCGGGACGTTAGCCGTTTAGTCGTGGATAGGGGGGTCAGGGGCACGGGTTGAAAGTTGGCTATGTACAGAAACCTTCTGGGTTTTTTCTGGAGGGGGGAGGATGGAAATCCCATATTACCACTTTTGCCTGTTGGCGCCTAATGCTGACGAAGGGGAGGGGGAGGGGGAGGGCATTGACCCGACCGACCCGAACCCCGACCCCCGACCCCGAGCGAAGTCAGTCAGTCTGTCTGCTATCGTGGGTCCAGCGTGCAGCGTGGCCGGTGTGCTGCCACCGTTGATACAGCCATGTTTTACTGCAAGTTTTGCGTTTTTAACTCATTGACAATCAAGAATTATCTTGCTCATCTTAAATATCATAGCAGCAGCCTGCACAAGAATATACCATGTGGCTTTAATCGTTGCATAGAGTCATTTCCAAATGAGATTGGATTTCGAGTCCATTTGATTAGGAAGCACAACTTTAGAGCCAAGGCAGGTGCCCACCCACAGCAGACTGCAGTTAATGAAAATGCTTCCTACAAGTGCACTGTTGAAAGTTGTGGTGAGAAGTTTTACGCAACAGATCTGCTACTGAAGCATATAAAGTGCCATATCAACGGAGGCCAAGAAGTAGTCTGTCCCTTCCGACCATGCGACAAGAAAAACTCTGTGTTGTCTTCTTTTACTGGTCACCTCAGCAGGAAACATCAGTCAGAAAATGTTGGTGAACCAGAGGTGCCTTTACAAAATTTCTTCCCAGATGCGCTTGATGAAATTGAATTTGAAGATCCTCTTACTCCTGATGAAGATTCAGCTGTGCCCGAAAATTTTTCAGATTTATATTTGAACAATCTCGCTCAATTTTTTCTAAAACTAGAAACTCAGTTCATGGTGCCGGCAAGTGCTGTCCAATATATATCGCATCAGAGATGAGTAACATTGACCAACTCGGTACAGATATTGTTTTAAAAGAGATTCGTGACAAATTAAAAAATATGGGCTTGGACAACGAACAAGTGAATAAAATAACATCTCAACTTTCAAATCAATGTCCTCAAGCAAACTCAAAGCTATCAACCAAATACCTCAGGAAAAAATTCTTCCACAAGTTGCCAGGGTATGTACCACCACAAGAAATTTTGTTGGATATTGGTGATGATGGGAAGAAAAGGGTTTTCCACTATATTCCAATGGCTTCCTCATTAAAGGCTTTTTTGAGTGACAAATCCATTGCATCGGCTCTTCTAGATGATCTACAAAACAAGGCTGAACTGGTGTTTGAAGACTTATATAATGGGTCTGTTTTCCAGAATAATCAGTTTTTTAAGGATAACCCAGATGCTCTTGTTATTATCCTGTATCAAGATGAATTTGAAGTTGTTTGCCCAATTGGATCGGCTAAAAACAAGTACAAAATCTTAGCTGTGTATTACTCCTTGGGAAACCTACCACCTCATCTCCGCTCCAACCCTAAGAACATACAGCTTGTTGCACTTTGTCGGAAAAAATACTTCAATGCTGATAAGGTGTTTGGGAGAATAGTTAATGACTTGGTAAAACTTGAAAAAGAAGGAGTTGAGGTGAGTCCTAATCAGTTCAGAAAAGCAGGTGTTGCATGTATTTGTGGTGACAACTTAGGCAGTCATAGCCTTGGAGGCTTTCTTGAAAATTTCAGCCGGTCAACATACTTTTGTCGGTACTGTCTCATTAAGAGGAAAGATTTGAATAACTTTTCGAATCAAACTGTTAATGTTGGAGATAATAGGGAGGAAAACCTTGAAGAAATGGAAGATGACGTTGCTGACACGAGTGAAGTAAGCACGGGCTCTGAGTCTGAAGGTAATAGTTCAGGAGACAGTGAGTCTGACTCTGAAGACAGCAGCGATGAAGAGAGTGTTGAGTCATCATTAATTTATTTACAAAAGTCACACCCTAAGAGAACTGTAGAGAGCTACAATAATTCTGTTCGCAAGCTGCAATCAAGTTCCAAGGAAAGTTATGAGGGGATTAAGAGAGATTCCCTTTTTAATAAACTGGAAGCATTCCACGTCTGCTTACCAGGACTTGGGCCCTGTCTTGGTCATGATTTAAATGAAGGTGTAGTTGCTAAAGATTTAGCACTGTTTACAAAATATTTTGTGAAGACTAAGGAGTGGTTCACTTATGGTAACTTAAAAACCAGAATTGAAACTTTTAAGTACTCTTCTGTTGATTTGAGAGATAAACCTGTACCTCTCTGTGAAGATGCAAAGAGAGTGGTCGGAGGAGCTTGGCAAGTATGGACTCTTTTAAGATTGTATCCTCTGATCATTGGAGACAAGATCAAAGATGTAGCAGATCCTGCATGGATGGCTATTCTGAAATTAATTGAAATAATGGAAATGGTCACTGCGCCACGTATCCATTTAACATATGTTGCACACTTGCAGTCAGTAATTGATGAATATCTTTCATTGAGGGTATCTTCACTTCCAGAGGAGAAACTAGTGCCAAAGCATCATTACTTGACTCACTACCCAAAACTTCTAAAAGAGCTGGGAAACTTAATGAAATGTTGGACTCTTCGATTTGAAAGCAAGCACTCCTTTTTCAAAAGAGTGATGCGAGTTTTAAAGAATTTCAAGAACCCAACATTTTCACTTGCTGAGAAGCATCAGCTTTACCAAACATTGCAGCGTCAGACAGAAGATTATAAAAAAATTTTACCATCTGAAAAAAACATTTTAAATATTGACTTGTATAGCTTTGATTTGCAAATGGCTATCTACAAAGAGTGTTTGGTTGGTGACATTTTTGAGTCCAACTCATTCACCTACAAAGGAAGTGCCTATAAGAAAGGAGATGTAGTTGTTCTAGGACAAGAAGCCTACAATGTAAATGTTTCAATGGGCCGAATTGTTCTTTTACTTGTTGATGATAATGGACCACATTTGGTTGTGGAAGTTAGATCCACAGAATACATTTCTTCAATGCGTTATTTTGTGCTGAAAGATTGCGTGAAGTACCAATGCACCAGTCCTGACAAACTTCTCTCTGCTGAACCTCTTCATGTGTATACTCATCAGTCAAGATTATGTGTCAAATTGAAGCATGGACTGGTTTCAGAAGAAATGCAGTCCTCATGACTTGTAATATTGTATATTCTTTGAGAAAATTTTAACATATTTTGTAACAATTGTTATCTGACAACATATTTCAAAATCAAATGTGATATATCACCAAATCATTATTCAATTATCTACAAAATAATTTTGCTGTGGACCACAAACATGTTAACAGAGTTTGCAACAAATCGTATCTGACACCATATTTCAATAAATTTGTGATACATGACCAAATTGTTATTTAGTTATTTACTGATTTCTTTTTCTGCAACTGCCAAAGTGTTCTTCAAATGTGCCGAAAATTTCTCCTCATGCTTGGGAAATATACAGAGCCTAGAAACAGATGAAAACAAAATTAGGGAAGCTTCAATTATTATCACATATCAGATCCTAAAATATTAGATCCTCCAAAAATATAAAGGGGGAGGAGAAGGGGGGAGGGGATTATAAAGTCGAGGCTCGCCCACCCGCCCCCGCCCGCCCAGCACCCGCCCAGCGCCCAGGTTGGGGTGGACAGGGCAGCCCCTCGTGCTGCTGCAGGTGCAGCAGGGAGAGGCTGCTGATGATCGAGCTGGTGGTGATGGTGGCGGAGGCGCCGCGAGGTCCATGAACACCTCTGCGACCTTGAGGCGGAGCCAGGCCTGCCGGGTGCGGCCGGCGCGGGCGCGCGCTCTGCTGCTGCTCAAGCTGGTGGTGATTGGCGGAGGCGCCGCGAGGTCCATGAACACCTCTGCGACCTTGAGGCGGAGCCGGGCCTGCCGGGTGCGGCCGGCGCGGGCGCGCGCTCTGCTGCTGCTCAAGCTGGTGGTGATTGGCGGAGGCGCCGCGAGGTCCATGAACACCTCTGCGACCTTGAGGCGGAGCCAGGCCTGCCGGGTGCGGCCGGCGCGGGCGCGCGCCCTGCTGCTGCTCAAGCTGGTGGTGATGGTGGTGGAGCAGCGCGAGGTCCATGAACATCTCTGTGACCTTGAGGCGGAGCCGGGCCTGCCGGGGCTAGCCCGGGTCGGGGAATGCACAGGAAACCCCTCGTGAAGGTGGAGATAGAGCCGCGCGCGCCGCGCCTTCGGGGAGCTACGCGAGCAGGAGGCCGCCGTGACCGTGGTGACCATGCACACGCCCATCGCCGCCCGCCCACGCCCGCCCTCGCCTGCCCACGCATGTTTGTGCTGCGCGAGCAGGCCATGAAGACCACCGAGCCCTTGACGAGCCCTCACCCCCGTCCTCCACCCCGTCTGTGCGCGGGTATTGCACGAGGAGACCGTCGAGACCGTCAAGACCACCGTGCCCCTAGTCGCGTCGTTTGTGCATACTTGCTCACCTGCATGTCCTTGTTCATCTGATGGCCATTCCTTGATTCTTTCGTACATCGAACGTTTCCTTTGAAGTTGTGTAATCAAACGTGACAGTCTGATAATTTCCTCCTGAAACCAATAGTAATAGTTGGCTAGGCTTGTAACGTTTGGTATGTACTAATTTTCAATTGTGGAAGAGAAAATGTTCACTTCTATTCTGTTTGGTACCTCAATAAACTGCCGGCAGGCCCGGTCCAAGTCCATAGTATTCCTAGACATTGCTGATGTTATTGTATGGTTCCCTTGGATACAGCTTTTTCTCAGGCGTATTGGGTAGGTGAGTGAGAATCCCCACCCCCCACCTTTTCACCTCTTTTTCCCCTTTCCCCTTTTCAACCCTGACCGCCCAAGTGCTAAGCAATTTTTTCAGTTTTACCTTTAGAGGCATTTTATTTCTTACAACAAAAGTAGAAGTAGTACCCTTGCTTTAAAATGTTCTATTGTTTTGGTATGTAATATTTAACAAATTCTCTGTTGAAGGAAATTGTCAACTAATAAAACTTTTTAACATATTATATTCAATTTTTAATCTCTAAATGATGTCAGGATGATATGGGCTATATAAGAATTCACTGTACAAAATTTTATGGAATTGAATAATATCACAGTCATCCTTATATCTATCAACTAACTAAAAACAATTGCATATTGCAGTCAATGTCTAGGCCTAGGCTGATGCTCTGATAGATGACAAGTTACCGGTGTGCGTTATGGTGTTCCTCCTTCTCCTTGGACATTAGCTTACGTCGCTTCAAATGGGAAAAACAAAATAATATTACTTAGTGGTCGTGGCTGAGGAAATAAATTCACTTGAAAGCAACATTGTACACACCTTCATGGCACCGCCACTAGACAAGATAGGAGACACAATTTCATTAGTAAACCGGATTGGAAGTGGGCTGCTATCATCAGTCTTCTTCAAACAGGCCAGTGCAGTAATTAAATCGTCCTTCTCGCAATCAGAACACACTGGTTTATCCCTCGTCAGAAAACTTTCTAAAGTTGAATGTACACTTTCAAGTCCATGTGGTGTCTTCAGCAGAGCATGTCGGTAGATCAAGCAGTGTGTTTTCATATGGACTATCTCCTTCTCTAAATCAGTAATTCTTCTTTGCAAATCAGCCGGTATCTAAATCAAAACATTTTCTGTGAGTCCTCATGTGCAGCATTGGTTTTGTTCATAGGTAGGGTAAAACTTACGCTATGGGCGCCATCAAACTCTGTCTGAGTTCCTTGATTGGAGAACCACCGATCGTCGTGCCCCGTGTACGTGTCCTCCATAGCAACTTGGTGCGAAAATTACAAGTTTGAAATACTGAAAGTGTGACAGTGGCACATAACCCCCGGAGAGCGAGGAGCTAAGCAATCGAGCAGACGATACAAGACTACTTAGTTGCCAACATGATAGCGAGAACTTCATAGTGCCATTTACTTCGCGGTACAGTTTTAGATAAAGTTCCGACTCAAAATTAACTTTTAACGCTTTTATTAACAATTGTTTCATAGTATTAGAGTTTCTTTGTCACTTGCCTCCAAATTTTTATTTTTAT
The DNA here is from genome assembly GCF_000697945.3 of Frankliniella occidentalis. Classification (NCBI taxonomy): domain Eukaryota; kingdom Metazoa; phylum Arthropoda; class Insecta; order Thysanoptera; family Thripidae; genus Frankliniella; species Frankliniella occidentalis. Next base: position 1,236,868 of record NW_026267195.1, read on the forward strand.
TTTAATATTTGGACAGTTGGCGCGGCAGTGCACTCACTCCGCGCTCGCTGTTGTCACTCTCTCTCTCTCTCTCCTAGCCAGGTAGGCCTATAAATCCAACTCGCAAACTGCAACCGGGCTAAGGCATTCCGATCCGACATTCGACAATACGACGTCGTCACAGTGCGGCTCACCACCTGTCAATTTGCTGCATCTGCACCGCAAGCGTGGATAAGCGAACAGAGTGAGTTTTTTGACTTCTCATTAAAAAAAGTTGTGTTTGATGTGGCTGTACGCAATCAGTTAGGTTAGTTTCATGTATTCTCTGAAAACTTTGGAGTTTCCATTTCGTTCACACTAAGTTTGCCCCGAATGTTTGCTTGTCTTCTTTATTGATTGTGAACAGTCAAAATTAAAAAATTGGGACCAGGCTGTGTGAGTTAAATTAACCTAACTTGAAGTGCGGTGTTTTTATTTCCATTCTTGTCAGATTTGAAGGTTATGATGTTGTCACTTAGATTGTACTGAATAGCCTTTGCAGAATGTTAACGCACCGGTCACCATGTTTAGGTTAGGAGATTTATATTTTCTTTTGTTTCAGCTACAATGCCGCCTGCTTTCACTGTTAGGGAGAGGGGCAAACAGACTAGGATCTTGATCTGTAGACCCACAATTGATGGCATTGTGAATCGTGCTGTAGAGAGACTGCAGTTAGTGGAAGGGGAGTACAAGGTATGCATTGCAGTGATAGCATCTTGTGCGAAATGTGGAGTAGCAATCTGTCTGTCAAACTCTGCTTCCTTTCAGTTGCTACTTGAAAATGGGGCTGAGGTTGACGAGGATGGGGCCCTGGCGGACCTACCGGCTCTTACGGAACTGATTGTTGTGCCTAAGCATGAGGAGTTGGACGCCAATGAAAACCTACTCATGGGTACTTTTTAAATATCTATCTATTACCTGCTTTTCTTGTACCACAAGATATTTTATTTTGTCTTTTGATTGCAGTTACGCCTGACATTTCTGTTGGTCAAACACCTATATCATCAGCAAACTCTACTCCACGTCGCCCACTTCTGGTCTCCAATGCCAGAAATTTTCCGTGGAGGGTTTTGGAGGATGTTGCTGAGACCCTTGCTTCTGGTCGCATTACTTCTTTTATCAAGAAAGACATCATCCACAGTTTGGCGCTGTACATGAGTAATCGTAACGACTTCTCAAGAAAAACATGTGCCTCCCTCACTGATGAACTTATAGATAAATATAGTGACGCATTTCAAATAAGAGATGCAGATGGTGACATTTTAAGTGATGGAAGAGCCTCATTTTTTAACAGTTTGTATGAGAGAGTCAATTTTATTAAGCCAAATGGAAAGAAAGAGAAGAGGAAGAGAAGAGAAATAGAGTTAGAGAATGAAGATGCTGATGCTGTAAAAAAAGTTTTACTGAATTTTCAGTACTTCCAGTCTGAAGTTTTTTTACAGACCAGTAGTCTGAAAATTCAGACTGTACTCAGGTCTGAAATTTCAGCAGTGCCTTACCATACCACTTAGTCTGAAATTTAAGACAGCCGGTATGAAAATATTTTTGAAAATGTTAAAAATGAACCTATAGTCAGCGACTTAACACTTGTTGAGGTAGAGGGTTATGCCCAAGTGGAAGACATCTTTCTATTTGGTACTGCCGTTGGTTGGGATCGAACTACCAACCTTCGGGATAGGAAGCCGCCACCGTAACCATTCGGCTGCAGGCTACCTGCGTGGGGATCAGCGTCGGCTACTGGTGTACTCGCTCCGCCTGCCCGGTGGACTTCCCATAAAACATTAATACCGGTAACTCTGAATTAAAAATTCAGTGTAAAGACTGAAAATATACTTCAAAAATTTCAGACAAATTGCTCTGAAAACCTGATTCAGAGTAAAAAGTCTGGATTTTCAGTCTAAACTCAGAAAATTTCGTGTGATGGTCTGAAACCAAGATTCAGAGTGCCAAATCTGAAAAACATATACTGAATTTTCAGAATTTTTTTTACAGTGGACCCAAGTTCCAAGTGGCCTCATACATGTAGTGATACTCTCGACTCATATGGGTGTGTTGCTTGGCAACCCAAAATGAATTCCACAGATTCGGAAGCAAACTTTGAAAAAATAAGGATTGAACTGATGGAAGTTACTTCAGAGCCTGAGGTTTTGAACCTGATTGAGAAGTCTTACTGGCTACAGCGCCACCACATTAACAGAAGAGCTGGAGGTATTCATCCTATTTTAAACAACTGGCCAGCCTTGAAGTCTCCTACTCCCTTCCAAGCTCACAGCAGCAAGCTTCTAGGGAAGGATGTCAGGAAGACGTGGGCTGACTCCTCCAACCGCTTTCTGATCTTGTACAATTATTTGTCGGACTATGCAATTACCACCAAGCAGACCTCAAGCAATATGGAATTGTTGACAAGCTTAAACAAAGTGCGAAATGAGGCTGAGGAGGCTGCTCAGAGTATGGAAAGCCAGAGACCATTGGTAATTGCTGCATTTTTAATGCTTATTATCTTCATGAAGGAGGATTCTGATTGTCTTTTGAAACAAGTGGATGTGAGTATTCTTCATTTTTGTTGAATTTATATTATTGGAAAACAAAAGTGTTATCTTAAAATGTTTTTTCATTAATGTTGCAGCCGGGCACCAACCTTGATGAAATTAAAACTTCAGCAGAGGTAGACAGGCCCCTTCTGATCGTCAGAGGTATGTACTCTTATCTTTCCACATTAAGCATATGGCTTTTCTTTAAAAAAAAATTACTGTTATTGTTTTCTTTCTTTTGTTGTTTAGGGAGGTCATTGTTTGATCCTAACTGCGAATGTTTTGTAGCTTGCGAAGGAGAGATATTGATTTCTACTAAAGATTTAGTTGAAGCAATAAAGCTCCACTTTCTCTCATTTTATAATTTTAATTTCCATTACCCAGAGAAAGGAAGAAAGTTTTTGGAGTACATTCAAAGGTAGTAAGCCCAAGTATTTGTACATTTCTGTATGTACTTGCCATCTTTACTAATTTTTATCCTCTTCCTGCAGGGGCATTTTCAAAATTAATCCTGAAGCGGCAAGAAGGGGTGCAAAGGAAAAGCGTAGGGTTGGGTTTGACCCCTTGGTCAGGAAAACAATAATGAATCTGGACAAATTTTATCAGAGGACCAAGAACATTCATGTCGTTAACAGTTGGTCTGCCTTATGATTTTATTTTGTTTTTTTTGTACAATCCAATGGAATGCTGCCTTATAATTTTTTGAAATGCTTCCTTTTGCAAGGTGAGCCTAGCTATGAAGCCTTTCTTTTATAACAGTGAACTTCATGGAGTGTTATTGCTCTATAGTGTGATTCTAATTCTAGATGGCTTTGATTACAGGGGTTTTTACGTGTTCTTTAATGAAATTTGACATAGAGCTGCTGGCTCAATATTTTAGAATCCCAGGCAGCCAAGCCAAGAGCAGCTACTTTTCCTTCATTTGTAAGGTGAGTTTACAATCAAGACCATTATTTACAGCAGTATACTTCTCAGATAATCATTTTTCTAGTATGATTCTAATTCTCTTTGTGTTTGATTACAGGAATTTTTAAATCACTTTAAGTAGAAGTACTGATTTTAATTTGACATGGAGTAGCTGCCTACTATGTATTTTGGAGTATATCCATATATTTATGCTAAGTGCAGCTACCTTTCCTTAATTTGCAAGGTGAGTTTATAATGAAACCTATTATTTACAGTAGTATACTTCTAAGATTATCATTTTTCTTGTATGGTCCTAATTTTTAATTTGTTTGATACAGGAATTTTTATTGTGTTTTGTGAAATTAGAAATTCTGATTTGGCATTTGTTCTGTGAATAGAGCCAGAGAACAACTTCTGTTCTTAATATAGCAAGGTAAATTTGAGGAATTGAAGTCAAATGATAACCGCAAGTTTCTTATGTTTCTATTTATTTTGGTTCTTTTTTGTTACAGGATCTTCAAACCTATCCAGCATAATTTTTATCACATTTATGAACTTTTCCCTTCAAAAAGAATAATAAAGTGGAAAAATTTATCTTGAAGTTTTCTATATTATTTGCCTGCGTCCAGAATGATTTTTCAGCAATCACGGTTCAAAATTCAGACCCATCAGGGAAATTTACTCATGTGGTACCCACACAACTGCAGTCTTGGACATATGGCAAACTAGCCTAGCAAATTCAATGCATATGAATGGTTGCTTTCCAGTACACCAGTACTGGAGAAGTCCCACACCCAACTAGCAAATTTACTGCACGTATACGGTATTTCCTCCAGACTACAGTGTAGGGAAAATCAGGCATGAGACTAGCAAATTTGCTACACGTATGTGGTACTTTTCCTAGACAGCAGTATCGTAAAAATCCCACACCTGTGAAGCACATCTGCTGCATTCGTATGGGATTTTTCCCACACACTGGCACAGGAAAAATCCCACACTTGTCTATGAAATCTGCTGCACGCATGTGGGATTTTTCCCTCACAGGTGTATGGGAAAAATCCCACAAATGTATATGTAAATAACTTCATATACATTTGTGGGATTTTTCCCACAAATATTTTTTACAGTGTGAGTCTCGATGCCGTAATAGCTCTGTTTTCCATTGAAGAAATCGGAAGAAACAAGTATTTTAACTATTTTTTTATGTTACACAGATACACTTCCAAAGAACTGGGATGACTATTTACGGAACTCTGCAAAACAAAGTGGAACTTTTGCAATATCTAAGCAGCCGGGTTCTTAATGAATTGGAGCGCTTCCAGGTGGCCACCAATGTGGGGAAAACATGTAAGACCCGTGACATCTCTAGCACCTGCCTTTGCGAGCAACATTGCCTCACAATGGAGGAGGCCGACCCAAGAATAGTCACGCGCATATTGGACATGACACAAAATGGTGCTACATCTATCATTGTCCGATCAACCGACACCGACGTGGTCGTTTTGGCAATATCTGACTATCATCGTCTAGCTGCCTTAGGTTTGCAGGTAAACATGGTATTTGCATATTGCTCTCTCTTGAATAAATGTATGCCTTGCTTTAAAAATGTATACTTGCATCTTTCAGGAATTGTGAATACATAACGGTACCAGAGCGCATGCCCGGTACATTGCTGTACACAATAGGGCTGCACTTGGCCTAAAAAGGTCTGAGGCACTCGTTGGCTTCCACGCATTTACGGGCTGTGACACTACTTCATATTTTTCTGGTTGTAAGAAACCAACTTGCTGGCGAGTCTGGGAGAAACATCCGGAGCTAACCAGCGGCTTCAAAACCCTGAGCAGCCCATTAATGCATGTGGAAGAGGATACTTTTGCTACATTAGAACGATTTACAGTTCTTATGTACGATCTCAAAAGTCCTTTCCACAGCGTGACTCAGGCGAGAAAAGATTTCGTTGTGAGCTGCAATCGCTCTATTTATACCATACCGCCAAGTCCAGGTTGCCTTCGCCAGCACATTTTAAGAGCACTGTACCAAGCAGGCCACCTGTGGGGTAATGCTTTAAAAACACTAAGTGCAAAATTTATAATAAAAAAAGACAGGATTCAACAGGTTTTAGCAAGTTTTTAATTTTTTAAATTTTAAGTAATTTTAAATTTTTTTGTATGCTCCTTGTGACGCTAAAGGAGTGCATGTAGGCGCATTGCCATCGATTTTTATCGTCTCAGTTCGCTATTTTGACCCAAAGTCCAACTTTGTGTTGAATTCGCGAGAATTCCGTGCCCCTGGAGGGTAGGCAATGCACTCAAATGCCCGTGTCGGGGTCCGAGAATATTGGCTGGTGCAAGGACAAGTAATATCAGCCCTAGGTGTCGGCTTGGGATCGCTTAAGGCTCAAAAACAGACAAAAATGCTTAAAAATTGCACTTTTTTGGAAATCGGCTGAAGTAAAAACGCGATAAAATCTGAACCGTAGCACCTACAGCCCGCGTAGAAACATATACTTTCTCAGCAGAAAAGGACGAATAAAGTGATACCCGTGTCATTGAAATCGGAGCAAAACTTCGTGTTCAAATACGTCGCGCAATGCACTTAGGACCCTGTCTAAAGTTTAAGGGCTTTGCGCAGTTATTTAGAGTGATCTCACAGCAAAAGGAAAAAACACGTAAGCTTTTATTTTTCATCCACTACCCGATTTTGACCAGCGTTGCTCTCTCCGAATATTTTGATTTTTTTTGGGCCACCCTAGAGGAGGGGAGGCATTGTCGTCCCGGCCAGGACCGGCCATCCCGTTGCCCCTGTGCTGCGCATTCTTGCGGGGGGCTCGGGGGTTGCAACCGGGCTGGGCAGGCCGGGCACCTTCGGGATGACAGACGCGTCGCCTGAACCATGGAAAGTAGCCTGCCGCCTTACGTCCCGCCGGCCCTCGATCACCCGAGCTGAAATCGAATTCTATTTAGAAGTAAGCGTTTTCTTGGACCTTTCCTACCGAGCAGGGGACAATAACTGTGGAAATCATGTTTACACCGACCCGTGAATCACGTCGGGAATCAATGGGAATGAACGGGAATATCATGCATTCTGGGAATCAGGTGTACCGGGTGAAACTGTGAATGCGCAACAGTGTTGCGGGTTTGCCTAAACCAATTCGCCCGTAACGCGCCATGGCCCCTGCAGCCCTGGTGGGTATGTAATCCCGCAACACTTTCACGCATTCGCTGTTACACGCGGTACACTTAAATTCAGAGTTATTGCCCCCTCGTTTTCTGCGCCGGCTTGATCTGCTACTTATCGAGTCTCATCTGTCAGTCAGCGCCAACTGGCTGCGGCAACGTTTGCCTTGAGTGACCAGCAAGACCCAATCGACATGCACAAGGCCAACTTGTACTACATTCGAGCCTATGCGCGGGCGGGTGGTTGGCGGCACTCGTCCAGGTGGTTCGCGCCAGCGCCGCGGCCTGCACCCCCTGACCGTCCACTCCGGTGCCACCTCTGCCTCTGGTGCTGCCAGTGCCGACGGCACCTACCTTGCTCCTGGACGTGAACATGCTGGCCGTGTCCGGCCATCTCTGTGCCGCTAAGATCTGCACCTTTCCTGGATGAAGGTGTCTTCATAAATTCGATGCTATTTTTCTGTGCCTTTTAAGATCCTTGGTGTGTGGTTTGAGCGTACCGGGTGTTTCATAAAAGACACCGGGGCGGGCGGGTTTGCCTACCCAAGGGGCTATGGTGACTTCGGGCAGAGCGGGTAGGCAAACCCGCTCGCACCTGTGTCTTTTATGAAACACCCGGTACACATTCATTATTTTACTGCCAAACCTCGTAGCCACGACCATCGGCCAGGTTCGCCCGATTCTTCAGAACATAAGATCTTAAAAAACTACTACGTGACGCAAAAAACCGCAAGTCTATGGCACACACAGTTTTATGGCATTATTGGAACGAAACTAACCTTAAAAGCACCGGGCAGCGTACAGGCAAAATTGTCTCCCGCGTAGACTTAAACGGTAACATGGAATATTTTTAAGCAAATCAAGGACCGACGCCATTTTATTACTTACTGCACGAATTTTGTTAAACATAACACAAATTGTCTCCTTTCAAATTGCATCCGGTCTGGATGTGCAACGAAATGTTCCGGTAAGTAGCAGAATTGTTCCTTTACATTATGAGTTCACGCCACGTTTTGCCAACCCGCAAGCTCGTTGTACACGAGGAAAAATATTCGCAAGATACTCGCGATAAATCGCGACAACTAGCGTACACTAAGGCTTCAAGATTTTTGTTCATAACTTAGTTCTGTGTGCGTGCTCCGCTGACGCATTTTGTAGTACGCCAGTGTAAATATTTTCATACGGGCGGATTAAGAAATGCGTAAGCGGAGCACATACACAGAACTCAGTAAGCTATGAATAAATATGTTCATAAGCTTTTAGTGTTGCGGAAACTCGCGAAAAAATTGAGAAGACGAACACTCGCTGATACTCGCCAAACAGTTTCAAATACTCGCGGACACTCGCGCAACTCATTGTTCACCCGCTTGGCATGTGGGGGACCCCTTGGGTCGTACTGTTTGAAATCTGTTGAGCTATTATACATCTAACACGAACGGCAAATTTAGAAAGATTTATTAGACCTAATACACGAAATACCAAACTTTTTCAACAGTCAGTATAAAGCCATTATTGATATGTCGCATTATAGGTCGTCGTCGTCCGCCTCCTCGTCGTCTTCGTCCGCCTCCGCGTCGTCTTCCTCCGCCTCCTCGTCGTCCTCCTCTTCGTCGCCTACACCATTCTCAAAATCTTCGCAGTGTGAAGACAGCTTAGCCTCAACTCTATCTAGATCATCAGCCACCTCGTCGATAATCCCAGACAAAGCATCCTCGTCGTATCTGTCCAAAGCATACCCGATATCTTTAAGGCATCGTCGGATCCGTTGTATCTGAAAAGGGAGAAAAGGGTGTCATTTTCGCAGCAGTGCAGCCATTGCTACAATGGGAATGAGGACTTAAACTAATTAACAGTGAGTTGTTCTAAGGGTATCTTTTTACGAACTCAACAAACGACAGACCCCCTACCTCCACGTAAAATCTGAAACTCTTGTCAGTTGTGGGCTCTAATTTTAGAAAACATTTGCCACAGGAGTTTGTTTTTTATGATATGTCGCACCGTTTGCCACAGAGCTGGTGCTGTTTTTACGACTTTTTGGCAAACATTGGGACTTTCCTGAACCCCTTAAAATTTCGACAAAAACCGACTTGACATCCGATTAGAGGATGAAAAGAGGAGGAAAAGGTGATATTTTTTGTGTTTTTTTGGACAAAGTCGAAAAGAGTTATTAAAAGTTAAAGTTTCACTTTATGTTTAAAAAATGTGTTTGTTAACGGAGTAAGGCGTACTATGGCTCAAAATGTAGCTTGAACTGTCCTCTTAATGAAACGACTGTCGGTCGAAAGTATTTTTTGTCGTTCTCGAGATATTACATTTCTTGTGAACCTCTGCACGGTATATCCTTGCGCTCCTAGGCCCCTGGAGCCGCCCCCCCCCTTCCCTCCCCCACCAGCACTGACACCATGCACTGTACATTGCTTACGAACTATGGGTTCATAATGTAAACCAAAACGTTCGTAGCTTACGAAGGATTTTGAAGCGTTGTATCACGAACTAATTGTTCGTAAGCTTACGAACAAATAGTTCGTAATGCAAACCGATTGTTCGTAATTACGAACGGGTTTTAAAACCCGTCTAGCCTTACAAACAATCGCTTTGCAATACGAACAATTTCTTTGCAATACAAAGAACGCAAATTGTTCGTAACGTTGCAAAGTATTTAGTTCGTAAGCTTTTTACAGTGTGCACTAGCACTGCACCTGTCTCATCGACCAAACTTAGTCAGAGTAATTCTTAGTTGACGGTCGGTAGTGCCTGCTACGCGCCGGGTAGGCCAGCCATGTCGGTACTGTTGCCTATCCTGAGCTCATGTGTAATACAGGTTCTACACATGACACTTTTACGATTTTATGTTGGCAATAAATCAGCCCTATCTGTCGTTCTCTACGATTTGTGTTGAGCAGCAAATTTATTGAAACTTTATGGCTTCATGGTTGATTGATATGTTGCCAGTGACCATTGAATCATGAAGTGTAAACAGGTGAGATTGTTTTGGAGTAGAAAATAATAGCAGGTGCCACTGTCTATTCGAAATAAAAAACATCTGACTCGTGTGTTGTTCTTTACAGGTTACGTTTTCTATTGGGACAGCTTTGTTTGTCGATTTATATCTTGATTGTATAGCAAGCTCTATCGGTGAGTGTAGCTTTACTTATATCTCTAAGATCCCTTGATTATTTATTTTTACTTTGAGCATGTTTTATCTCATTCTTGTAATATGATTCCCTATAGGATAACTCCAACCTCCACGCTGAGCCTTTCTCTATTTGGAAAACATATCTTTATCAAGTTGAGGTTTGTATTTTAGTTATTTTTAAAATGTATTTTGAAACTATGCTTCATTTTAACATTGAACTAAATTAAAATTTCTTTGTCTGTAGATATCATGGCCGCATTATGGGTAATTGTTTACTTGAGTGACTCCTCGCCCTGGAGTCACTCAAGTATACCATCGGAAAGGCATTTTTCAGTAGAATCCTGAACAATATTTATATATTGG
>NW_026267195.1:1248219-1249013 GCF_000697945.3 Frankliniella occidentalis
AACGAAATAGACTGGATTTTTAACAGAAATTACATGTAATGCATTTGTGAGATATTTTAAACAACTGAAACCAATCAGAAATAACGATAACTGTACTGAAGAGCGACTCATCAGCTTTCGAGTCACTCCAACAAGAAATCCTACAGCGAGGATTCATGGAATTCATGCTCTCCGGAGAGCGAGACTTTGCCCCAAATTTCTTCGCTATCCCGAGGGCGAGGTTTGATTTCCTTGCTCGATTTGAGCAGTAGATAACGGAATATCACTCTGTTTGAGTGATAATTGAGAAACCTCGGGCCAAGGAGCGCAAGGATGTACCGTGCAGAGGTTCACAAGAAATGTAATACCTCGAGAACGACAAAAAATACTTATCGACAGTCGTTCCATTTAGAGGACAGTTCAAGCTACATTTTGAGCTATAGTACGCCACATTTTTTAAACATGAAGTGAAAACTTTAACTTTTAATAACTCTTATCGACTTAATCCAAAAAAATTATTAAAAACACTTTTTCCTCCTCTTTTTATCCTCTATTCGGATATCAAATTTTTGTCGAAATTTTAAGGGGGCCAGGAAAGTCCCAATGTTTACCAAAAAGTCGTAAAAACTTTCAAAGATGAACCATTTTCACTGCATAAATTGAGTGACTGAGTAAATTCAAGACTGTTAGCACTGCATCTTCCTCATTTTGTGCAGAGGGTCACTTTACCTGTTGATAAGTTGTATTTGTGGAAAGACACTTTGTGTTGCAATGTATTCTGTCATATGATGTTGCCTGTTCTTAATGGCATTATG
>NW_026267195.1:1249824-1250916 GCF_000697945.3 Frankliniella occidentalis
TTTTTTTTAACTGTGCAACTGATGGCGATAAATGACCTCCTGATTCTCTATGCCACCTCTCTTCTCGCTACTGACGTGTTTAACAGACGCACATCACATGGAGGACCGTGAACGACTCGACTTAAACTTTAGTCTAACCTCCATCCTCGAATGATTTTGTATTTTTCTTCTACCCCCTTACACCGCGCGTGCATCCTGCCGTACGCTCACCTGTTCGTTTCCCTGCACGACACCTGGGGGCAGGCATCACTCAGCTTCCGCACCGTATAGAACTCGTCCCCTGCTGAGCTCCGCACCTTCCACTCTGAGGGGTTGTCCGTTGCACGGACAGCGTCGTCACCAATATACATGGCTCGCACGTGCCGGTCGTCAATGCACTGCCGCTTGGTCTTCCTGCCCCACCTGCCCCACATCTCGACGGCCGGGACCTGACGAACAGAAAAGGGTTAGCCAATATGAAGGTGCGACCCACTGCACATTTTTTACAGCACGATTTCGTTATAGCAATCGCTGTTAGGAAAAATCAACACATTCTTTCAGAATATGTTGGGTCTGTTAGGTTAAGTTTCGAAATGGACAAGTTAGAGGCTTAAAACCATTGTTTTTACCATTTTGCACGTGTTCAAACCTAATTGTATTAAGTTTTACCAGGAAAATATCAGGAAAACGACTGTAAATACTTTAATAAATGTCTTAAAGGGTTGTATTGCCTACAACTTTGTCAAAGACCGTTTTTCTATACCTTTATTTGGTAATGAGGTAGGTACAAGGGGATAAACCAATTCAAAGAACCGGCGCCAGTGCGCGGTACGCTAACGTAGAGCCCCCGCCAGGCGCTCAAAGGCGACCGACACAACACTCTTACTGTTTCTATTGTAGCTCAATATCAAACCTAAATACAAACTTGTGCAGAGAGAAGTCAGCCACAAAATTTGTCAAATCCTTTCACGGCGTTTTCCCGAAAGATTTCTTTAAAAATCAAGTTGTAAGATTTGAACATGTCAAAAATGGCGAAAACGATGGTTTTTCGTCTCCAGCTTGTCTGTTTCGACACCATACCTTAACAAACCCGACATATAGGGTATTTCAATG
>NW_026267195.1:1256176-1256621 GCF_000697945.3 Frankliniella occidentalis
GCCCGACTCGGGTGTCAGCGCCGCAAGCCTAGGTAGATGAACGCCAGGCGCGTCGCAGCGTAACAGTGTTTTGTGAGATATCGCGAAGCCTGTTAAGCGAGACGTGGTCTGGCGTACATCTACTTAGGCTTGCGGCGTGCACAAATAGACGGTTCCCCCTCTGCGCGTTTCGAGAAGAAGAGAGGAACTTAGAACCGGAACCAGTATGAAAAGTCCGCTTATTTTGCTTATTCAACAGTACAATTTCACATAAATGATCTCGCGAAAGTCCTTTGTACCTATGAAGGTTCATTTGCACTAGTTTTTACCGTAATTGCAGAACTGTTTCCGGTGACGATTTCTTTAATTCTCCTTGAAATGATCACAGCGGGAACCGTCTATTATGTAATCGTTTTTTGGGGGGAAACCCCCTCCCCCCCTCTCTGTCATCGTGTCTCTCTCACAC
>NW_026267195.1:1256671-1257052 GCF_000697945.3 Frankliniella occidentalis
ACAATTACGGTAAAGCTGAAATGCAGAAGAATGCGAGGTACAAGAAAACTGAAGTCACCATGTTAAAGCGTAGCGATTTCCGTTTACTTCTTCCCCGCATTCTTCTGCATATCAGCTTTACCGGAATGCTTTATAGGGTATGCCGCTGCAAGCCAACCGGCACCTAAAGAAGAAAAGCATGACTGCTGCTCGATCTGTTACCCTCCGCGCACTCGTTGACTGATCACCACAGCCACGCCCATCTTTGGCCAATCAGCGTTCAGGTAGCGGAATACCTTATTCTGCTCTTGTTTCCAACGGATGCTTTTATATTACAAAGATTGAAGCGGATACGGTATTTCAATGGAGCGCTGCCCGGAACTAAGAAGAACAAAAACGGAT
>NW_026267195.1:1258749-1259504 GCF_000697945.3 Frankliniella occidentalis
CTGAAATGCAGAAGAATCAAGAAGGCAGGAATCAAGAAAACGGAATTCACCAAATGAAAGCATAGCGAGTTCCGTTTTCTTTTTCTCAGCAGCATTCTTTTGAATTTCAGCTTTGCCGGGATGCCTTATTCCGCGTCTATTTGGGCTTATTTAGAAGTATTTCACTATGTTTCGCGGCATTTTGGAAATATTTCGAGACTATTTCGTATCATTTTGAAATTACAGTAATGTCCCTCTCGAAGCTGGCTCGCTCGAAGCTGAAATTTTGAGACGGACCCTGCTTAAAGATGGGGGTTTACAACCTGGCGAGCTCGCGCGAGCTCGGGCGACAAAACGTTTACAACCGCCTGATGCCCAAGTCCGCGCCAATAAACCATTCCGGAAAAGCAGAAATGCAGAAGAATGCGAGGGACAAGAAAACGGAAGTCACCATGTTAAAGCATTGCGATTTCCGTTTGCTTCTTGCCCGCATTCTTCTGCATTTACCGGAATGCTTTATACAATAGGTTCGCAACATGTGGCTAACTTTCGGGTCGTCCTCTCGAAGCTGAAATCCGGTCCCGATTTGCCAGCTTCGATAGGGACATTACTATATTTCGCGTACAGGTTTATGTACGAACTATTTCGCAGTGAGTAAAGCATTCCAGTAAATCTGAAATGTAGAAGAACTCGGGGAAGAAGAAAACGGAAATCGCTACGCTTTAACATGGTGACTTCTGTTTTCTAGTTCCCCGCATTCTTCTGCATTTCATCTT
>NW_026267195.1:1264334-1265413 GCF_000697945.3 Frankliniella occidentalis
AGCGCTCCATTGAAATACCCTTGCAAAGAACGCAACTCCACGGAGCCTCCGTCAAAGCACGCACAGAGGTCCGGCCCGGGCGAAACCACGCAAAGTTCTTGGGCGCTATTCTGGAAGAGGGAAACGTCCTCTTTCCAACGGTATAGGTCATAGGTCTCTAAATCACCCCAAAAATCGAGTTGCGTGGTTTCGCCAGCGCCGGACCGCTGTGCGTGCTTTGACGGAGGCTCCGCGGTGTTGCGTGGTTTAGCCAACGCCGGAGCGCCGTGCGTGCTTTGCACTAAGGACATAAGCGACTTTGTCACAAAATTTGATTTCTACCGTTAATATTAGCAAACCCACAATGAAAAGAAGACAGCGCTGCAGAGAGCGCCGAAAAACAGATAGGCTAGTCGTTCGGGGCAGCGAAACAGATAGGCTAGTCTTTTGGGGCAGCGAAACAGATGAGCTAGTATTTCGGGGCAGCGAAACAGATAGGATATTGTCGCAAACCGTCTAAAGAGGTTCATGAGAGAAAAGTGCTTGCCGATCTAGCAACGCATAGGTTGTTGAGAACTTAGTCGCTATCCCAGCAAGCAAGTTTGCTGTTCCAGCGATCACGATGCTATCGCAACAACTCTTAGGCAGCTACGAATTCTGCAACCGACAAGGGAGCTAGACGAGCTGACGGAATTGCTGGTGTATGGTGTAGCAAAGTTGCGATGCTGACCTTGCAAGCCGATTTGCTCCGTTTACAATACCCGCCACTACCGGCTCTCGTGCCGTGTGCCTACTCGCAACTCCGCTTTGCTCGTCATCTCGCTCGTTCACCGCGTTCGCCGTCACTACGTAACCCATGTCTGCGATTGAGTCGGAGTGTTACGGTAAGTTTCGAGTTTTTGTGCCCGTGTTTCGTCTCTATGGCCGACGAAGAATTAAAGCAACTCCTCACGGAGTGGGGATTGTCTTCGCACATTCCAAAATTTATCGGTAAGCTAAAAATCACAAAAGTACAGTGTGGAGTGTCCCCCTCGACTTGTCTATACCTATTTATGCACTGTCCTTGTGTCACTTTATTCCTTGCATTACTTTAAACTATC
>NW_026267195.1:1265463-1266402 GCF_000697945.3 Frankliniella occidentalis
TACCCGCATTCTTCTGCATTAAATCGTATTAACGCATACCGGTAAAGCTGAAAATAAGAAGAATGCTGGGAACAACAAAACTGTAATCACTTTGCAAGAACATGGTGACCCTTAAGTCTTGTTCCCCGTATTCTTCTGCATTACAGCTTTACCGGAATACGTCATAGAATGCGGGGAAGAAGAAAACGACGGAAATTGCTATGCTTCAACTTGGGGACTTCCGTTTTCTTGTTCTCTGCGTTTTTTAGCATTTCAGCTTTACCGGAAGGCTTTATAGGGTACTGGGTGGATGTGCGCCAGACCACGTCTTGAGTAACAGGTTTCGCGATACATCTGCGTAGGCCTGCAGCGCTTACCAGAGTCGGGCAAAAGTCAGGGTCGTAAATAGGCTTTCGGCGCAGCCCCACATCGATTGTCCCCAATGGCGTAACCACCGGGGGGGCCGGGGGGTCCGCGGCCCCCCCAACTTTCAAGTTAGGGGGGCCGTGCCCCCCCAACTTTCAGACCGACTAAGCAGAACCAAATTGATCAGTTCGGGCCGATGCCAACTGTCGGTCGAGACGCTACTGTATGGCTCTGGATTTGACTGGTATTCTTAAAGAATTTGCTTCCGCTAATGATGACAGAGAGAAGTGTTTTGGAAAAGTTTAAATTAATTTCTCATTTTACTGCTTTGATGTTGAATGATCTTTTGAACTATTATGACAAATAGATTGTTTTTTATGTTTATCACTTGATTCCCTTCTTTTTTATTCAAAATTCCCTAATTCTTCTATATAACACGGTCTTCGAGTCCGCCTAGTAGGTAGGCAACCCGTACTACGGCCCCCCCAACTTTTTTGTCGTGGTTACGCCTCTGATTGTCCCAATAAAGAATTCCGGTAAAGCTGAAATGCAGAAGAATGCCGGGAACAAGGAAACGCAAGTCCCATGTAAAAG
>NW_026267195.1:1270402-1271762 GCF_000697945.3 Frankliniella occidentalis
GCAATGGATATGACCTGGTAAGAATGCTAACAGGAATATTTTTGCTTCAAATCTCATTAGTTTTGTAAAGTAGCAAATTCACCACTGATTTTGAATAAGTTTGTTTTTAGTTGGATTGTGACTTCAAGGTATTATATCCTGCCAAAGGTATGTGCCTATTTCAAGAATCATAATACTCCACAATACTCCCATAATACGCATAATACTTCATAATATCCAATATTTTTTCAGAATATGCCAGCAAAAACAAAACTATAATTTCGTAACCATTTTGAGCTGATGCGGACCCCCACCCTCATGCCCACCGTGACCCCTATTTAATGTGTTTTTTTCTACTCAAAATCTAAAAGGTTTATTTTTTAATTTAGTTTCGTAGCATACACATGCATCTAAAGGTGATTTTTACGGCTGCTATGTGCAGGGCTGAATTTGCTGTACACTGTCAAGCCATTCGCAATTGTATTACTTGTAAATAAGTGTTTAACTCACAGTTATCACGTGAAATGCCTAACAACAGTTTTGCAGTTGCATGTGCGTAAAAAACCTATTCCCCATGTGCGTACACGCTAACTTCAAGGATATTACCGTGTTTGAAAATTTCGGTGTATACTAAATGACTTTTTCATGTATATTATGCATCATAATACAAACATAATAATTCATAATACTATATAATACTTCATAATACCCATAACCCATACTATTCATAATACCCATAATATTCATAATATTCATAATACCCATAATATATAATACTCCGTACACGGCTCAGGAGAGTGGGCGACCCCTCGCATTTGCTCTTTTGCTGTGGCCTGGACAAGTACATGCTTGATTTCAAGTGGATAATTTTTCCTCTGTTCAGTTGACAGAAAGCTGCGTCTTCTCATGTCATACAGCAAATTATTTCCAGTTGTCACTGTAGCCAGCAGAAAAAGAAGAAAGAACGACCCAGAAGGCTTGTCAACAGCCTACAGACCCAGCAACGCTGTTATGCCGGATTAATTTCTCCTGAACTCACAGGTTGGTGTCTATTACACTGTATTATTTTTTCCAAATTGTCTGGGTTGTTAATGAGACTATCTCCTTTCTGCTTACATTTTAGACTGTAGTGCAAATGGAAGAGGAAATAAAGAAAAGAAGAGATGTATTGTTCAATGTCAAGGAAACATTGCAACCTTTCACTGAGAAAACTAAGTGTTCAACTGCTCAACACTTGTAAATGTGCAACTGCAAGTTGAATACTTGCAAGTGTGCAACTCCCTAGTCGTACACTTGTAAGTGTTAAACTCGGTAGTTGTACACTTGCAAGTGTGCAACTCCTCGGTTGAACACTTCCTTAGATTGGACGCTTACTGTGTAG
>NW_026267195.1:1271812-1272115 GCF_000697945.3 Frankliniella occidentalis
CGCTAGAGGGAGTTTCTCCCACAAAAGTGGCCCAAAAATAAATTTATTTATTTCCGAAAATATTGGATGGTCTCCTAAGGGGTAACTCGTCAAAGTAGAGCCCCTTGGGCGAAAATTTCGTCCGTTTTGCTCTATCTCTAACCGATTAGGCGCTGGAGGGTCTTTTTTGACGAAAATAAGCTAAAAATTGCCATTGTGAACAATAAGTTGTAGGAAAAGGCCTAAAGACCGCAAAACAAGAGAGAAACTCTCCCCCCACCCCCAAAAAACCGTTTTCTAAGCAGAAGGGTGGGTTGTTGTCGC
>NW_026267195.1:1272176-1272760 GCF_000697945.3 Frankliniella occidentalis
GGTACGGGGGGGTCTGGACTCCCTGGACGTCCAGTTAAACTTAGGTTTTTAGCACAACGTACACTCAGAAAGTCGTAGTCTTGGTTCAAGAGCAACATTCTCTTAAATGAATGAAGAGCAGTTTCCTCTTGATGTGAGAGCAATTTCTTTTGTTCTCAGCCAAAAACGCTTGGTTCAAGCACCAAATAAGCTTGGACCCAAGTGCATCTGGTACTTGAACTAAGTGTCTATTGCACTTGGGTCCAAGTTTATTTGAAACTTAAATCAAGTTTTTTTGTCTCATTACAAGAGGAATTGCTCTCAAATCAAAAGAAAATGCTCTTCAATCATTTAAGACAATTTTGCTCTTGAACCAAGACTACGGCTCTCTGAGTGTAAAATACGGAAAGGCTCTTTCGGAAACTTTAAAATGACTTAGTTTTACTCTGAATAGGCCAAAACAAGACTTTTTTTGTGGATGTCATATTCAGTAAAGATCATGCTAACAGCGATCATATCATTTTCAACATTTTCAACCTAAAAACAACATTTTTTGACCTGTATTGCAATTTTGAGCTCTTTTTTCATTTTTTTGCTGTTTGGTA
>NW_026267195.1:1272810-1273772 GCF_000697945.3 Frankliniella occidentalis
TTCAGAACTTTAAATTTCTTGATAAAGACGATCTCAAAGAATTGTTCGCTTCCATCAGTGACAGGGCTATTTTTAAAGCCAAACGGGCTGAATGGTTGGAGTCATCATTGGCTGTTCAGATGGACATCAATGGTGAGTACGGGTCAGACCTCTATTTTGCAATGTTACAAGTCTTGGGCCAATCTCTGAAAAGTCAGTATGAATTCAAATATGGAGGCACAAGGCACATTTTCAACATATTGAATAGTACTGAAGATGGGAGGGTTGTACTACGTCTTTATGACAATGGAGGAAAAACATTCAAGGAGACCTGTCGTGATTAACTAGAAAACTGTATTGTACGTCATGAAATAAATGGGGATGTCGACAAACGGTAAGTACAGTCACATAACAACTTTTGTCAGTAACATAACAAAACAATTTTTTTCAATTTGAAAATGTGTTTCTCAGCATACCAAGAAGTAGATGGGAATTTATAGCCAAAGAAATAGCAAACTATTTCAGGACTGAAATACCTGTATGTTTGTTCTTGTCATTTTCAATGGTATTATAAATTCACTGTAATGTATGTTCGGTCTAATGGGTAAACTTTGTTTTTGTTTTGATTTTAGGAAACATGGTACTACAAATGTAAGGATGCGGATGGAAAAGAAGTTGCATCGGGCAAACTGCTCTGGAAATATTATAATAAACGCAGAGAGTGGACCAAATGTGGGTTAATACAGACAAGTCAGCGTAGGCAAGTGGCAGGTATGTTAAAACCCCTAATTATTTTCACTGTGTGTGTGTGTGGGGGGGGGGCTTTACCCTTTCATGCCATTTGTCCAGTGTCACTTTTTATCAGTATAACTTACATGAAATTGTCTCTCTTTCACCCAGTTCGACCTAACCCTCTTCCAATCAGCCCTGATGTGCAAGGCAGTTTGCTGTGGCTTGAAGCCAACACACCATGGGATGCAGTT
>NW_026267195.1:1273996-1274460 GCF_000697945.3 Frankliniella occidentalis
AAAAGGGGAATGGGATGATATCACTGCCCAAAACTTCCCATTACGAGAGACTCTAAAAGAAATTCTTGAACTACCTAACTGTTTAAATGATATTTACCTCTGTTTGCATTTTTTGACGATTTAGAGTCAAGAAATGAAATTTTTTGAGGAAACTGGCATTACTGTGCACACAAAGGATGGTCCAAGCCTTTTCAAATTTATTCTTGGTCTTCTTATTGCGATACCTCCTATATGTAAAACCGCTCACCTCCTCGGTGGCTGCGGACAAACGCTCAGCTCACTCCCCGCCTGCGGACAACCGCTTACCTACCTCGCTTGGCGCTCCGGATAACCGCACAGTCCCTTTTTCACAGAAAACGTAATATTGGTATCATTCGAAAGAGAATTTCCGCCTCTTCATCGAATTGCGTCGGCAATAGGGGGCCAAAGGTAAGGAAAAGCGTAAAAAGCGTACCCTTCTTATA
>NW_026267195.1:1274510-1277187 GCF_000697945.3 Frankliniella occidentalis
AAAGAAATTCTTGAACTACCTAACTGTTTAAATGATATTTTGTCATATGTGCAGAAACTAAAAACAGATGGAGAAACAATTTCGAACTTCATTCAGAGTGAACTGTGGAAAACCAAATCAGAACATTTTCCTGATGATGTCATAGTTTTACCTCTGTTTGCATTTTTGACGATATAGAGTGCAATAATGGATTAGGTGCTAATCCTGGAAAGTTGGGGGCTTGTTATGCATCAATACCCTGCCTTCCTCCTGAGTGCAGATCAGCTTTGCGTTACATATTCATTGCTTTGCTTTTTAACAGTGCAGATAGAGAGGAGTTTGGTAACGATAAAGCCTTTGATCCACTCATTCAAGAAATGAAATTTTTGGAGGAAACTGGCATTACTGTGCACAAAAAGGATAGTCCAAGACTTTTCAAATTTATTCTTGGTCTTCTTATTGCGATACCCCCTCTGTAAAACCGCTCACCGCCTCGGCGGCTGCGGACAAACGCTCAGCTCACTTCCCGCCTGCGGACAACCGCTTACCTCGCTTGGCGCTCCGGATAACCGCTTAAGTCGCTTTTTCACCGAAAACGTAATATTGGATCATTCGAAAGAGAATTTCCGCCTCTTCATCGAATTGCGTCGGCAATAGGGGGCCAAAGGTAAGGAAAAGCGTAAAAAGCGTACCCCCCTTATAAATGACACTGGGCGTTAGGGGGTGGAGTGGATGCCAATCGCCCTCCGAGGCGCCGAATTCGATCAGAAATTGATCTGTACCCACCAAGACATGTCAAATAATCAAATAGTACATGTCACTTAAGAAAAATGCGTATTGGGTCCCTGCAAATAAGAGAAACAGTGTAAAGGAACGCCTCCTTCAATCGGCTCTGGGCCCGTTTTCGGCGGCCTCTGTGAGAAAAGTTTAGGTCGGAAATTTATTTGTTTCATGAGAAATGGGTTAACCGACCAGGTAGTTGCCTGCTCTCAATTGGAAAAAGGCGCTACAATTAAATTGCGTCAGCAATAGAGGGCCAAAAGTAAGGAAGGAGCCAACATACTTTTCCGGTGGCAGACCAGACATGTTGATGAAGACTCACGGGAATAACAACAGCCCATAGCCCCCCTCCCCCCCCCTTAGCCCTCGCACGCGCAGTGGTTTCTTTTGTTATTCACGACGTGAGTCCATGTCGAAACTGAATAGTCTAGAATAGTCTATAAACATTTCTTCTGTTTTAGGCGCGGAGTGTAGCCAAGATTACATAAAACCAAAACCAGACTTATGAATGCTATAGACTTTTATTGTCCCGCAAACTGCTGAACAGAGCAGCCCAGGGGCTGTTTGAATTTTCGAAGACGCCTTGTTGCATGGTCATATTTTCTCCGATTTCCAAATAAGCTGGTTGTGTCAAGTGTCGCACCGGAGCCCATCGCACGGACAGCAAACCCGCATTTGTCGATGGTGTTGGATCTCTGAAACAATATTTTAATGCAGCTACTCACAAACTTTGTCACTAATATTCGCGATTTTGTTAATACTAAGAATCGCGCTTAAAACAATGTAACTCCTAGCAGACTTAAAATGACTGATAGCATGTAAAACTTTCAAGATAGTTCGTATTCTACCCACGAAATTTATTAGTACTACGGCTGTTCAAAGAAGTTTGTCGATCCATAGAAATTTTCAAAACGAGCGATCTCATTACTTACCCATACTTTATGAAATTGGACCACATTGCAACTTGTCGCCGCAGAGCGACCGCCGCTTTGCCTGTGCCGTTGAGGTCTTGGAGGCCTTTGGTTCGCTCAGTTCGCCAAATGTATCCCAGGTCGTCGCCGTGTATCACCGCTGGTAATAAAGTAGGTTCAATTAATACTTAACATATGGATGATTCGCAGACACACCATTCCCATGTATGACAGAAATGTCGTAACGAGTGGCACATATGTGTGATAATGAACTTGGAGAGTGGAGGACCCAAACGGTTCTTACCGTTTCGAAGGTGATCGCGGTTTCTTGGGTCGCGAGGAGGTTGGTTGTAGTCCGATTGAAACGAAAACAAGTAGGCGTATGTTGGTTTCCGGGCATACTTTGCCCTCAAGCGAATGAAACGAGAGGAGTCAGTGATGAAATATACATCGTCTACCAGCTGGAAACAAACCGTTGTGTGTCAAAGGAACAGGCCGGTAAAAACAAGAAAGGTTTACGATTAAAATTCGTTTCAAGAAAGGTAAACAACGCACCGATCTTAAACACTAGTTCTTTATTTGCCACATTTCGTTGCTCATTTGCACCGGTGACGTTTTCAACTATTAGTCTGGTGCCTTGGCCTTCAACGGGAACAATTGGAGAGTTGTAATGTAGAATGCAAGATGGGCCTGAACCTACTGTGAAAAGTAGTTGTAGGGTTTAGGTGGTTTAGGAGCAAATTTTTTTGTTTGCCCTTAAATTTGCAACTAAAAATTAGAAAAATTCAAACAACGTTTCGACTTGGAATTAATCGACAAACAAGACGGGAGTGTCATAAATTTACAACATACTTTGTTATATGTTTTTCAAAATATATAGTAGATTCACTTCAGTATCACTTCCTTATCACTTCGGTATCACTCCGGTATTTTCACAGTGGAGTGACCGGGGAAGTCGGAAAAAAAAACGATCACTATTCATGCATTTGGAAGGGATTTTTGCCAAC
>NW_026267195.1:1281756-1282060 GCF_000697945.3 Frankliniella occidentalis
ACCCCACCTTGCCCCGCTCAGCTCCCCTCACCTGCATCTTAAATCGAGAGACGCACAGCGCTGCGTCAAACGAAAGTGTGCGCTTAACCGTCCCATAACTGTATCACCTACCCTAGTGGATTCACTTCGGTATCACTTCCTTATCACTTCGGTCGGTATCACTCCGGTATTTTCACAGTGGAATGACCGGTGAAGTCGGAAAAAAATACCGATCACTATTCATGCATTTGGAAGGGATTTTTGCCAACCAGGTTGGTATTCTAAGGAATCCCGACGCAAAATATTGTGTATCTAGGAGTGTAAT
>NW_026267195.1:1287445-1288092 GCF_000697945.3 Frankliniella occidentalis
ATGCAGCATTCCGGTAAAGCTGAAATGCAGAAGAATGCACGCAAGAAGAAACCGGAATTCGCTATGCTTTAACAGGGTGACTTTCGTTTTCTTGTTCCCTGCATTCTTCTGCATTTCAGCTTTAACGGAATGCCTTATAGGGCATTTCAACCAGTTTAAACCGGATCCAAAGAAGAACAGTAATGCCTCCTTAACTGTTTCCTACGTGACGCTCATTGGCTGATGCGGACGAAGTTCACGGACCCGCCACCAGGTCAGCGACCACCCTAGTGAAGAGATTGTCAACGCAGTCTGCTTGCCTGCCCGAAGCACTTTCAATCGGGCTTGGCCCGCTCGAAAGCCTTCGAGCGGGCCGAGCCCGAACTCAGCCCGCCAGCTCCTACCCCACCTTGCCCCGCTCAGCTCCCCTCACCTGCAGCGAGCGGTGAGCCGAGGCTGGACCGAGCCCGAAACCTCGGCTCGGGCTCGGGTCAGCGGCTTGGCGCTGGTGGCTGGCTGGCAGCGGGTGAGCCGGCCCGACAGCCCGTGCGTTCACGATCTCTGCCCTAGTGGCGAATCCGAGAGCTTCGTGCGCGACAGCCAATGAGCGTCAGGGAGAAGAGAGTTCGGGAAGCATAACTGTTCTTCGTTGGATCCGGTTTGGGTGA
>NW_026267195.1:1293166-1293488 GCF_000697945.3 Frankliniella occidentalis
GAGCCGTCCTTTTGCGTATGGTATGTCCATTTCATACTGAAATTCAAACACAACTTGAACCTTACACCGAGCACCTGCGTGTCACAGCACGTGTTGTACAAGATAGCGTCACACCGTCAGAAAACTAAAATAACAAATCTTTTCGTAACCCGATGGTTCGTGGGCTTTTGCATAATGGGAGTAAAGTTGAGACAGATCAAGATTTCCGAGTATACCTTGTACCTTTAGTAGATGGAAGAAGGCTCAACCAGCTCGCACTGATAGCCCCTGCTGCGTGTCCTCCCAGTGTGACTTTCTCAGGATCTCCACCAAATCGATCAAT
>NW_026267196.1:0-11736 GCF_000697945.3 Frankliniella occidentalis
GGCTGCCAGCAGTCACCAATATTGTAAACTATTGAGGTCCCCACACAGGGCAAAGCCCTCGGACATTTATGTGTTAATAAAATAAAGAAATAAATAAATTAAAAAATTAATAAGTTGACTGATAACACACGTTTACACACAGTTCGTAGGCCATCCCATCTTGCTAGTGGCAGACAAGTGCGTCTTCTTGATCCAATAATGATGTGCCCAGGATTGCATGTAAATTGGCATTCAGTATCAACTGCATATTGACTGGCAAGTGTTGTATTTCTTTTAAATCTTGGATCCATGAGATCATTAGACACTGGTGGCTCCAGGGAACACCTTACACTTCCATTATGAGGTTTTTCGGGGGTTGGACACATTTTCACTATGAAGAAAATGAAAAGTTTTTAGATTGTGTAGAGAAAAAAATTATACAAATGAGAAAAAACAAGACCAGACAGTGGGCCAACACTGGGGCCAAAATAAAAACAACTAATTACCAACACATTTTGGTGCTTTGCCTGACCAAGTACCAGTTTCCTGACACAAACGTATGCTGGACCCATGAAGTGTGTATCCCGGTTTACATCTCATTCCACAAGCAGCATTAAAAACATTTTGGCACATTCCACCTTTGACAAAATATCCATTTTCAGGTGGATATAGGAGTGGACATGTAATAACTGGAACACAAAATTGACAAGAACAAAAATCTACATTGAAACAATCACACTTCAACAACTTTCCAGTAAACACTACCCCTCCTCCTTATTGTCTCTTGGCAACAATGGAACTCAAGGTGACATCCAAAGTTTACTTGAGTTTCATCTAACATAACAAAAAAGGTGAAAAACATTGCAAAACAGAAATTTTAAAAAAAAAATCAACTCACAAAAATAAGTTTAAGATAAAAAAAATGACATAATAAGTTCCTACTTACAAATTTATTGAAATGGAGCAGGAATTAAAACATTTTGGGGTAGCAGCTGATAAAATATGGAAAGCAAGGGTTTCGCAAGAGAAATTATTGTCATCCAACTGGTCTACAAAATGGAAGTGGATGCTTGAGGAATACAAGTAAGAACAATGAGATAGACTCTAGAAACAGTAGATAATTACAAAATCTATTTTTTTATTTTTTATCCCCTTAGTACCATGTCTCTACAATTTGAAGAACTAAAAAATTTACGCCCAGCTGTAGGAAGACAAAAATCAATAGACGTACGATCATGTCAGCCAGTGCCAGATACCTCATCTAGGGTGGTAAGTAAAAATTAGTTGTAAGAAGAAATAGATTGAGAAATATGGCAATAGTTTCTATAATGGTATCTCGTTCTTTAACAGATTGGCTGGATAACACATAGACCGGAATTTCAACTTGAAATATACGGTCCATATGTGAAGAAATTTCCAATATTTCCCTCTTCTTCTGAATGAAGAGAACCTTCATAAGATATCAGGTGTAAGTAAAGACAAATGTGTCTCACAAGGAGACTTAGGTAGGTGTAAATTCCCGATTAGGTTCAAACTTGGTTTATTTACCTCTTATTCCTGATGATGACTATTGCGCGTCAATTTTTGTGTGGAAGCTCATATTCCAAAACTCCCTATAAGGGCCTATAAAGTACAAAAAATAAAACGTTCATGTTAAAAAAATGAAGTGATATTCTGACTCAAAATGTGCGCTTTAGGGAGGGTAGTTTCTCTTCCATTTTTCGATTTGAGAACGCCTTCCATCAGTTTTTGTCCAATTTTAAACGAATTTCTCTAATACGCATCTATAAGGTACTTTACTTTGGCATATGAACTTCCGCACAAAATTCGACCGGCGGTCGTCATCTACATGGTAGAAGCAAATATACCGAGTTTCAAGAAGATCGGGACTTTACACCTACCTAAGTCTCCTTGTCAGGGCTTTGAAAGACTACCCATAGTATCCATCATTGCTTAATTGCTCTTTTTCAATTCTTTCCTTCAGCTTTCAGCTAAAGCAAACATGGGAACAAACCTTTACAGAAGTCCCCTTGAGCAACAAATCCTTGTTGACAAACACAACTTGACTTTGAAGAGGCATTTCCTATCACTGTAATGTGATTTGGATCTGGACATGATATACATGAAGATACATCTCCTGGTCTTTGGCCATCATGATAAGTCCCATTTGGACAATCTAGAAAAAAGTCAAATATATAAATCAAATTTAAGTTTTATTATGGGGCTGAAAATTCCTCTCATACATTATTTACTTACGCCAACAAGAGTTCTTTAATCCCGAACCATAGTAGCCAGGATTGCATAAACATCTATAATGCCCTGATCCAGTTCCACATGAGCAGCGGGCATGTGAGTCACAACATCCATTTTCCTCTTTCTCAGAATCAGGGCAGATCAAGTGACAAAGGGAAACATCACTCAAAGACTGGTAAGAACCAACAGTAAGATCTGTAAAATGTCGGCAATAGTATGTATTGGAGAGTAGAAATCCTCACCATTAATAAACATGTCAGGGCCAGATATCAGTGACATACCTTGGTGAAGTGCACGTCTGCCAACTGCTTCGAATTGATCAAAACTGTCCACTAAATAAGAGAATTCCTCTTTTGGTGAGGATGCTATGTTCTCAAGTTCAGCAGTATTGCCTGATTGAATTCCAAAAGTAAAGATGAAAGTTCCATTGTTCTTTAGGATTTGAGCAACTGGTATAGGATCACCACCGTTAGAGAATCCATCAGTAACCAGGAAGATGGCTTTTCTAGCTCCAGCGCGTGACCATTCAAGAACAGACTAATGTAGCATTAGAATTTAAAGGTTTGGGAAATGTAATATACAGGCTCTCTCTTACTATCGAGCATATACCCTTACCTGTGCTTCAATTAGTGCTCCTATAGTATATGTCAAACCTCCAGAGTATTTAATATTAGGAAGGTCTTGGTGAAGCATGTTGCATTTGTGAAGTTCGAAGGATGGGACAGATATATGGTCCACATGGCGAAACTAGACAGTAGGAGGAGATTTAAAAACGTCAAAAAAAAAAAAAAAAGAAAAAAGAAATTAAAAAAGAATATCTTACCACTTTATCTGGATCAGAAAATGTTATAACAGCAGCTCTAGTCTCATTTTCAGAAATAGAAAAGTCAGCAAGTAGTTTTTTAATAAATTTTAGTTCACTGATGAAATTTTGGTCACCAACACTTGAAGATGCATCAATTAAAAATACAATCTCAAGCTGAAAAAAAAAAGCATCATAATGGTATTACAGTACATTAATCTGATTGCAGATGTGTCACTGTACTATGTGTTTCACGTAAAAAATGATACCTTCTTTGTGTCTTCAGTGTGAAGCATTTCTACTTTCTTTTTTAGGATGAGGCCAAGCCCTTCAACTTTATTATCTCTGTAAGACTTATTCAGAAGAGATTTGTTTTCGGCTGATTTCAGTGGTGATGTTGCTTGATGAAACTCTGTTTCAGTTATCTTCAAGGTCGTAGTATTTAGGGTCTGATCAAATTCATGAAGTTCCTCATAATTTAATGAGTATGTGTCATTAACAGAGCAGATCAATAATATGTAAGAAAATGAGGTGAGTAGGTTGTTCTCTTTCTTAGTGTGGCTAAACAAGACCATTTTACCTGAAAATAAAACAAAACAGTGCTTGTACCTTTTTTGGAAGCAAAACCTCTTAGGATACACCATAAACAAATTATAATTCAAAACGTACAAGTAGTGATAAAACAACACAATATTTATCCTCCTTGGTAGGTTGCTTAGCACTAACTTCAGTGAGGCACCTTTAGAGAGATGAATAGAAAATGGCACACGAGGTCCAAAGTTCAACAGGCCTTCAATAAAATTGGGAAACAACAATCACAGACGGTGACAGAGCAATGATGTAAAATAAAACAAACACTGAACGACCAAATAACAAACAAGTAATTTTATTCGTTTCAGTGTGGAAGGCAAAACATGGCTGAGAACTCAACAAAATTTGATTAAGTCGTTGTGGTTTTAAATTGATTACTGATTACCGAAATGGACACACGGGAGAGAACTGTTAATAATTATTGTTCGTCTTTCGTCTTTTAAGAATTCAAATG
The DNA here is from genome assembly GCF_000697945.3 of Frankliniella occidentalis. Classification (NCBI taxonomy): domain Eukaryota; kingdom Metazoa; phylum Arthropoda; class Insecta; order Thysanoptera; family Thripidae; genus Frankliniella; species Frankliniella occidentalis. Next base: position 4,080 of record NW_026267196.1, read on the forward strand.
GACGAAAGCTGTAAAAATACTGAAGTGGTTTGAACAAGGTGGTTTTTAAAGGTTTTGTAAAAGCCGGGTCCGTATCTATTTACATACACACCTGTCAGGTGGTCCAGGCTGTAGGTCCAGGTGCTAAAAATGTCTCACTAAAAAACAGTTGGAAGAGTGTAACAACAGCATCATAAGGAATCAATGTATAATTTTGCTAAAATTGAACTGAAAAATATGTTACTTGACAACAACTTTCATGGTCCCTAATAAATTTCATATGGATTTGGACTGCCTTCAACCGCTTACTTGTTTTTCAGTAGTGGCTGTACCGACTTTCAACCGAAGTCATGTGAAGAGCTAAATGGAATTAAAATGTTCCCATGCATCAGAAATAAATTGAAGTTTTGAACCTATCTTGTTTGACTTAAATTTTTAATACTTACCAGTTGAACAAGATCTATTCTGAATAATAGCTGTTCACTTTGTCAAAGAACATTCTTTGATTTACAAAGAACAGTTGAAGGCACGGTGAAGTACAACCCACAATGCAATGCGATTCTCGCTGCTTTTGTTCCCTACGTCAGTCTTGCGTCAGTGTACGGTACTGAAGAGAAATGTCGTCGCGTTGGTGGAGGTTTTAGTTTCTTAAAAATAAATAATAGTGTCTGTGTTGTATAAATTGAACATTGAAAAGGCCAAAAGACTTTAAAATGGCTACGTGTGTGAATTCAAAAGCTGAGTTCGTGGTTGGTGAAAAATATCGTCTAGTGAGGAAAATCGGTAGTGGTTCTTTTGGAGACATTTATTTGGGAATCAACATCACAAATGGCGAGGTAAGTTGTTAGGTACAGTTTACAACTTCTTCAAAAAATGATTTTCCCATGTGCCAAGGTTTTTTCTGCGGAAGCTCCGAAATTATGGAGTGATGTCCGAAGTCTGGTAAAGGCCCCCTATGGTCCCCATAGCCTAGGCTGTGTCGAGAGAACAGGCAATGGCCCATGCACTACTTACATCTTTTTCCTTGTAGTGATACTTGTATCGTGGAAATGTTATCGGAGATTTTAGACTGAAATCCCACGATCTGTTGAAATACCTTCAAAACTTAACTGCTTGGACTAAAATTACGCTTGTTGTTGTTTTGGGACGGTTACGTGGACTCGTTCCGTGGTTCACAGACCTTCACAGTATTCAACGTTCAAATTAATTACCTCAGTCTTTTTCTTAGTTCTATTTTTGCACTTTGTCATCTAAATTACGCTTTGATCATAGTTTCTACCACGTTCGTATCACATAGACGACCGAATACCCGTGAACTTGAGTTCTCTACGGTATTCATTCTCTTCTTACTGGTCTTATGAAAAACATCATGATGTGTTACTTGTCTGAAACGTAAACATTATTATAACTTTCAAAATTTTTAAATGGGAGGATACATTAAGACATAAATTCAAATGTTGACTGCTGCTAGGTTATGTTACCCTATCCACTGATCCACTGTACAGTCAGACCCTGTTACATTTCTGTGGTGGAACTGTTGTTGACACATTATGTGTCTTTGATCTATTGTCAAAGAGTTCATAAGTGGAATAATTGTGAAATGTTAAACACTCGCTTTTATTTCCTCCTTTAGGAACAATAAACATATAATTTTAGCGTCCATGTTTATTTAGTCATGGTTGATGGTTATTTATGCTTATAGTGCTAAACCTTTTCTGTTTTGGGGGGGGTTTTAAATTGTGTACCAAGTCGAAAATTGTCCTAAAATTTTGTAATTTATAAGTATTCAATTTTCTTGGCCTTGATATCTTTATTGATTACTTTTATGTCTTGTCTTTGTAGGAAGTGGCTGTAAAGCTAGAGCCAGTCAGAGCAAGGCATCCACAGCTATTGTTTGAAAATAAGCTGTACAAGATTCTCCATGGGGGAATTGGTATCCCACATATTAGGTGAGTGTATTTTAATCTTATTTGAAATTGTTTTGTATGTTGTGTAAATATTTCCTGATTATGGAGATAAAATCTCATCATTCCATTTGTCAAAAATTGCACACATTACAAAACAGTGATATTGTGGTGAAACCAAGCTGATGTAGTGCAATTGTAGAAGTATTCTTGAGCCAGCATTTTACGGTTAATTTCATCAAGGCTCCAGGAGGGATTTGTTTTACTTCATTAGTCTTAAGTAATGTCGATGCTGGTGTTCTTCACATGATTGTGTGCTAGACGACCATGATGCAGTCATCCCTTGATTTTCATTTTAAATTGAGGTCAGGGTGACCATGTGACCCTTTACTTTCAACCTCATTACTATATATCAGTAATTGCAATCTGTCTGTTTACTTTGTCAGATTACTATTGTTTTCAATTGGTTTGGTAGTGGGATGTTGTGTGTTGTGTTGTGAAGTTTCTTGACCAAGACGAATCTCAGCTCCACCCTGGCCTTCACAAACACGTGTACTTTTATGCGACCCTACACCCCCTTAGCGAGTTGTTGGGGCCGTAGGCCTGCTTAGCCGTCAAGGTCGTTGGGGCATTTACCCCAGAACCACCCTCTGGGCCTGGGCTCGGCTCGACAGCGTGCCGGCGGTTCGCAAGAGAGAGAGAGAGGGGTATGACTGGGTGGGGGGTGTTGATAGGGGACGGGGGTATATTCTCACCTTCACCCCAGAGACGAGCGTAGGAGCGGGGGCAGAGGACCGGGAGGCCATTGTGAATGAATGGGAGATAAGGAGAGAGAGAGAGCGCGCTTGCGGCGCCGCCGGGCCGGGCGCAGCTGCGCAGCATGTAAGGGTTGCAGCCCGGGGCGGTGCGGCGCGGCGCTAAGCCGGGGCTGAGCAGGGCTGCCGCCAATCGATAATCGCGCGGCCACAGAGCTAGCTAGGCCTGCGCGGGCGAGCGCGGGCGGGTGCCACCTCCACCCACCGCAGACCCTCTCGTTTTCTTGTGTGTGAATCCCTCTCTGCCACAGCTGTTTACAGTTGGGGCTGGGAGGAGGAGGGGGAGGAGACAGGTACAGCGGCGAGGCGGCGGGGAGGATGTCCCACGGACAGGCACAGCTGGGCTGCACCGCGACAGGGTGTGCCACCCCTCCCCCACCTGCAGTGTATATAGAGCTCATCACCGAGCGAGCTACCCGTTCTAGACCCATTCTTTGACAGGTGAGAAGGGGTTGGAGGTGGAGGCATAGAGCTCGCGCAGCCTCGCTCGTTGCGGGGGAGGGGAAGAAGGGGTCGGGTTGGGGTCATCCGCCGTACTGCCCGGACGGGCCGGTGCTAATGAGGTTGTGTGTTGCCCAGTGTGCTCTGCGTGCCCTGCGAAGCTCTGCTGTGATGCGCCCGAGCTTGATCTTGTAGGGCCTCCGGACGGACCAGAGGGGCCTGGACGTGGACGCTGGACGCCCCCCCCCCCTCGTATTCCGCACGGCGGGTTTGGGGGCGCCTCGCTCCAGAGGAGTGCAGGGGTGTACCCGAGGCATGTCCTGTCCAGGGCCCTGGCCTCCGGGTACCTCCGGGGCTTGCTACCCCCCGTGCTGCTGCCTTACGGACGGACCCGCGCGGCCCGCTGAGTTGCCTGGCCGGGCGAGTGCGCGGCGGGGCAGCGGCGCGGAGCGGCAACGCCGCGCAGCTCTCAGCTGGATGCGCCGTTGCCGCTTCGACCCGCCAGGCTGTCTCCTCTCCCGTCTCCCCCTCTCTCTTTCTCTACCCCTCTCTCCTCCCGTGCGCCTCCTGTACCACCTCTTGTCCTCTTTCACCTTATTTTCTTGTTAGTGACTGGTCCAAAAGCCTTTAAAAATAAAATATATATACCAAAAACGACAACAGAAATGCACACCTCTGCCCCCCTCGCCCGTGGCGATGGTCGTGCACCTGCCGGGTGGCCGACGTGTTGTCTCTGCAGGTGCAGAGCCTCCTCCAGGATGTGAGGTCCTAACTGGACTGGCGGGGTGGGCGCCGTGCTGGTGCCATGGGGTCATGACCACGCGAGGGAGCCCGCTGTCCGCCTGCGGGGAGCTTCGATTTGCTCGGAACGGCGACGCACGTAACTCCGCACGGCGGCGGGTCTGGCAGCAGGCAGCCCTGTTCAAGTGCACGTCCAAGGCGAGCCGCAGGCGAGGCGTCGCTAGAGAGATTGCAAACATTGCAAAGCTACTGTAGCTCGTCCTGGTCGTGCGGGTCGAGCAGCGAAGAGCATCGATCGATCAACAGGTGTACATCGCGGCGCGGGCTGGGCCGCGGCGGCGGGGCGGAGCAGGCGGAGGGGCACGCCTGCCGCGCCAAACGCAGCGAGGCGAGGAGCCAAAGACAGCCTCCCTGCCCCGCGGTCGTGGCGCGGCGCTGACCGATCGTAGATCTGACAACCTTCTTGCCCCGCCCGTTCTTGTCACAGACGGCCTCCCCGCGGTGTCGTTGCGGCGGTGACCGATCGTAGACGTGACAAACTCCTTTGCCCCGCCCGTTCTTGTCACAGACGGCCTCCCCGCGGTGTCGTTGCGGCGGTGACCGATCGTAGACGTGACAAACTCCTTTGCCCCGCCCGTTCTTGTCACTTGTCACGTGACGGCGCCCATCCCCCTCTTGCGCCTTAACGCCCTTGTTCCCCGTATAACGCCATGGTACGTGTGTGGGTGGGAGGCCCTCGAGCCCCGCCCGAGGTGGCTCACGGTTGCGTCACCGGGTGCAACAGGCCCCCGAGCTGTGCGTGCGCGAGGCGCGTGTGCTTGCTGCTGTTCCGCCGCGTTTTGATTCGTTGTCGTATATGATGTATATGCAAACCGATGAACGAGAGGGCGATCGCCCGTAGTGTGGGTGGACACTGCTTTGGGGTGCTTTGGGGGCGAGCGGGCGAGCCTCCTCCCGCCGACCTCCGCAGACGAGGGGCGACCCTGCTTACTGCTCGTGTCCTTACGCTGCCTCGAGGAGGGCGCCCCCTCTCCCCTCTGATCCGCCACTGCGACGCTCACTCCGTCTCAGTAGAAGTCGTCTCGGTGGACAACTTGTTCCGGAGCGAGTGAAGCGCCGAGGAAGGCGACGCACAGTGAAACTCGACGCCACTGCTGCGCGCTGCTACTTCATTGTGGTGGCACCTGAAGAGGGGGAAGGGAAAGGGAGAGGAAAGGGGGGAGGGTGAACTTGCGTCCATGTCGGCCTGCAGCCGCCGCCGCCGCGGGCCCGACCCCTACTACCCTACCCGACCCACTGGAGGCCGCGGCGGGTTGCCTAACGCTGGGCTGCATCACGCCGAGCCCGTCGCTGACCTCGGCCGCGGCCGTGCGCTCGCCCCGGCTCTGTGCGGCTTCTTTCTGCCGCCCCGGCGGCCCCGGCGTCGGCGATGCACTTGTCGCCCGCCCTGGCGGGGTTGGCATTGTCTCGACGACACGTCGTTTGCGTCGTCGCCCAGACGGCCGGCCCAGGAGGCTCGTCGTCCGCCCCGCCTGCGGCGGCGCCGCGCAGAGTTGTGCTGGCGGAAAGTGAAATCCTCTGCTCGGGCCTTGCAGACTTCTCTCCCGCCCGCCTACCGCGGCTGTCACGCTGACCGCCCGCCGTACAGCGTGGCGGGGCGCGGCGAGGGCAAAGTGAAGCCAGCCGAAAAACCTTGGTCCACACTTTGTGCGCGCCTGCTCCGCCTGCTGCTGCTGCTGGCGCCCGTGCACGCTTTCCCAAGGCGACGCTGCCGCGCCGGCCTGGTCCTGTCCTGATGGGCCCCATTGGCCAGGACGAAGACCACGACCGTCGTGATGGGCGTCAGGAGTCGTCACCTCGTTGTGTTGCGCAATGGGCTGGGGGGTAGGTGGAGGGAGGGAGGGGCGTCTCGTCCAATTGGTGTCTGGACGAGCAAGCCTTGAAGCAGGCGATGCCCCTCGACCCTATCGTGACCCCCCCGGGGGGGTGGTTGGGGTCCATCCGGGCACCACTCAGCTGTACATATCCCGTTAGGGGGCCGCGCGGCCGGACCGTCGGCCGTTCCGAGTATCCGGACGGAGCAGCGAAGAGGCCGGATCTGGCTGGCCCATCCGGCCGCACACGGCCCCTCCTTGCCCCGCTACATCTGCTGCCGCTGCTGCTGCTCCTGCTGGGCAAAAACTGCATCCAGGCTGCCGTCGGCCTGGACCCGCGACGGCGCCTGCGCCTCTCTGCGCCACCCCGTGGGAGGCTGATTGGGGCCTCGAAGGCGCCGTCGCCGTCGTCGCCGCCGTCTGGCCGGGGCTGGAGGACCTCCCCATTTTGTGGGTCAATGAGAGTGGGTCGGGCATTGGGATGCGACAGAGTGGCGGCTACACTGCGCCGGGTCATGTCGGGAGTCGGGGGGGGGGAACTCGCCGTGCTCAAGAGCAGCTCGAGAGCAACTCCGCGAGCGAGGCTCACAATAATGTTGTAAACGCGCTCCGGTCCCAATCATCCGGCGCCCATACATCAGTAGGCTACTATAGGGAACCACACGGGCGCGAGGCGCGCCCGACGCGACTTGGGCTCTCTTAACTGAATATAACTTAAGATGATATGACTCAGGCTGGCGGGGCGGGCCGGGGCCGCGGCGGGGCTTGTTTACAAACAGCGCGCGCGCCCGTGGCAGGGCCGCTCTGCTCTAGGCCCCGCCAGGGCCCCCGTTGTGACGCGCCGCCGGCACGGCCCGGCCAGGCCAGGCCCCGCCGCGGGCCGCAACATAAGTTAGTATCGGATGGCACGCAGCGAGATTAGACGAGGCGACAAGTCGCGATTAGGATTCGTGTTACGGTACGTGGCACGCCGCGGCGGCGGTGGTGGTGGCTGTGTGGTGATGGTGGTGTCGGTGTCTTGCGATGGTCTCGCTTCCCCTCGGGGGGCAAGAGTCCGTCGTCAGCGTCAGGCCATCATCTGGAGGGAATCTCTCGCGACGCTCGCGAGGGAGAGGGGGACACGTCAAACAAATGCAATCCGAAGAGCAGTGTCACGCACTCCACGGGTTGACATGCCGTGTACTAGCGCAAGCATCCTGCTTTTATTTGAGTCGTCGTCGATATCCCCCACACTGTCGTTTCATGGCGATTCTTGTGCTCATGATGTAACAGTTTGAGAAGATAAAGAAATTCTGACAATAACAAGACCTGTAATTGCAGAATGAAGCATTCCGGCAAAGCTGAAATGCTGAAGAATGGGAGGAAGGAGAAAACGGAAATAGCTGTGCTTTGACATGGTGACTTCCGTTTTCTTTTTCCCTGCGTTCTCCTGCATTTCAGCCTTACCGCGGAAGGGTTTCTTCTTGCAAACCTAGATAATCTCTTCGTCGTGTGTGCTCTCCACGTGTCTCAAGTCAAGTACTCTGCAGCGTGTTATTGACTTCTAGTAACTGCGCGTCGTGCCTGACCGCCGCGACCTGCTCAGCCGACTTTACGTATGCATCGCATTCCCACGGCCACACGGAAAGGAACGAAACGAAACCGTACGACTGACTGGCGCCCTCCTCCGCTCCCCTTTCCTTCTCTTCCCCGCGCCCGCTCGGGGCCCCGCGGCCCGCGGCTCCCGACCAGACCTGGGGGGGCAGCTGTGCCGCTGGGCCGCTGCAGCTGCGCAGCCACACAAGGAAAACCAGATTCGGGCCAATCCGAGTCGGACCGGACTGTAACGAACGAACCAGTGGGCCCGAGCGGTCGGGGCCCTGTCGCAGTAATAACTGAAGTGTCCCAGGAACTCGTCATGTGT
>NW_026267196.1:12183-15139 GCF_000697945.3 Frankliniella occidentalis
ATGGGATGGGGTATCTGATCGGCGAGCTTTTGTGGATGAGATGTCGGGTTTCCGGCGTTCGGCGGCGGCTGAAGAGAGGATCGAGATGGAGGGAGGGAGGGGGGAGGTAGGGCCCAACATTTCTGCCTGCTGCGCCTCAAGGGCGAAATGATTCGGGAGCTGCGGTGGTGACGCCATCCCCGCCGCGCCCGCCACGCCCGCCACGTCTGCCCCGCCTGCACCCACACAGACGCCCCTCGATCGCTTCCTCATCAGCGGCGGCCCGGGTCGATACTTTGCCTGGGCTCCACTGAGCGTGCTGCGTATCGGTGCGTACAGTATACGTATTGGCGGCTCTGTGCTGCTGGCGCGTACACTCGCACCGGACGCGTCGGTAACGAGGAAAGCTGTTGGTTGGTGAATCGGTCTGGCTATGGGGGGAAAGAAAGTGCGACGGGGGTGGCAAGGAGAGCTGCTGTAGCGCCGGCGGGGGGTTGCATCCGCGGGTGCGGGGGGCGGCAGTCGCGGGGACAAGCGACCCGCGAGCCTATACCGTCTCTGTGCAAGTCGGTCACCGCTGGCGGGCCCCCGCGCCCCGCGGGAGTGAGTAACAACAACAACACAAACACACTCACCGGCCGCGAGCGCGTTGGCGGAGGGAGCGAGGGCTTTGACACTGAGTGTACCGACCGCCACGTGGGGGTACAGTCTGTTGACCCGGGGCCTCTCTAATGCTCTGCTCCGCTGCGGTGCGGAGGCGGCGGACGGACGGGCGTCCGCGGCCAACGCTCCGAACACCTCCGCGGGGGGCGGCCGGTAAGATTGCTTGGGGGGCTCCTCCAGGGTGGCGTCGTGCGTTGCCCGCCGTGCTCCTGGAGGCTGGGAGGAAGTCCCCCCCCCCCTCCCCCGCTGTACCTTCATTGTCTGCCCCAGGGCCGCCCTCCACCGCATCATCACCCTGCCTCATCGACCGGTCCAGTACCTTCCGGACGACTCGGATTGTATTCCAGACTGATTGAAAACCCCCTAGGCTGTGCCGGAGGCCCTGGAGCCCTCGGCCGCAACAGCTGAGCGCGGGGCGCGGGGGTCCCCGTCCCGCCGCGGCACGGCCAGCAGGGCACGGCGCGCCGTGAGCTGAGTGAGAGGAGGGGTCACCGATCTTGACCTTGGCGGCGGCGGCGGCAGCATGTGGGCGACAAAGAGGCGGGGCGGGCGGGACGGGAGGGGAATGTAGTCCGCAACGGGCGACTCGCGGCGGGGCAGAGAGGGACAGCGGCCGCCGCGCCCCGCGAGCCCCGCCCCGCCCCGCCCCGCCGGATGGCCGACGTGCATGGTCGGGCGGGCGCGCTCGGCAACCTCGGGCCGAGCCAAGGCGTATGGGCCGCATTAGACTGCGGCATCCATTCGCCGCTTAGCCCGCTGTAATGTTACCGCACGGTAAAAAGAGAACATCTTGATGTTCAAGCAGACTCCTTGAAAGTTGTCTTGTAAAACCAAGCTGATCGCTTGAGATCCAAGATGTCATTTTTACCGTGCGGCGTCCGGCAGCGCTCTAGGTGCTTCCGGACGCCTTTCTCGCGGGACGGGTGGGTAGGCAAACCCGCAGCACTCTGATGCGTGCTTGTTGCGCCTGTTATGAACACACTCGCTGTCCCTATCGGTCTCCATCGCTGTAAACTCGCCGCCCGCCTGGAAGCCCCCCTGCTGCGCGGTGCGTGTGCGCGGCCACGCGTCCGCTCCAAGCCAAACAAGCGTACAGTAGACGGGCGTGTGGTAGAGTTGTCGCTTTCCCGCGGCCTGGCCTGCCGCGGTCGTCGCTGTCCTATCGGCCGCGGCTGGGCTGGCGGCGGCGAGGCTTTCTACTTCTACTCTTGCATCGCGCTGCTGCCTGGTGGTGGGTGGACGGCAGATGGCGCAGATTGCGGGGTGGGGGGGCGTGCTGAAAGAGCCACGCCCCGACGCCGGTAATCGGTTATTGGGCTGGACGTCGCGACGTATTCGCCTGCCGTGTTTTCGTTTGGCATCTATTTATTTATTTTTTGCCGGCTCTCGCGCGCTCTGCTGGTCCGCTCTGATAACGTTGGGACGGGATGGAGTCATCGGGCGCGCGGGGGTGGGACGCCCTTCTCCCTCGCACGCCTCTGATAGATGGGCCGCCGCGGCAAACCGTTCGCAGGTTCATTCCACTTCCAACTTCCACTTACTGTCGGGCCGGGCAGAGCCGCCTCCGCTTCTTGCTTTGCTTGCCCGCCTGCGCGCCCGTGCCCGTCTCTGCCTGGCCGGTTGGTTGGTCGTCCCAAACATGGCTAGTTGACAATTTGGTGCCGCGCCAGCAGACCAGCCCAGACCAGAAGACCGCGCCACGCGAAGCGTTAGCGGGCAGGATAAATTATCAGGCGTGATGCGGGGCTGCCGTAAAAGCGTTTAGCGGAGCCGAGCAGCGGAGCAAACGGAGCCCACACGGCCGCGCTGCTGATTGAGTCCCGTTGACGCGGTCCCGTGTCTGCTCACACGCTGCGGACGGGCGAGGGGCGGGGCGGAGGGGAGCGTGTGCCGCTCTGCGATGCCCCATGTCGTTAGGACCCTGAAAGGTTTTGGTTGCTGATGGTCAGGTCCTTCCCCAACTCCTACACCCTTCTTCCTTCCACTCCGTCCTCGTGGATGGCGACACGGGGGAGAAAGCAGCGACAAAGCGGCCGGGGTGGTTCGAGGCGCGGATGGAGGAGACACGGAGGGGCAATCCCTTGGCCGTCGTGATGCCAATATTAGTAGTGTGGTACGTCGTCGTGGCGGGCCGCGCGGCGGCAGGCGTGACGTCAGCTGATAAGCAGTGACTGCGCGCCATGGCAAGGAAAAATGACGCAGCTCTGGTGGGCGCGGCGGCAGCAGCGGCGTGAACCTGAATCCCAGTCACGGTCTCTACACCGTGATCCCTAGCCCCAGTGGTGGACCTCCGACTCAGATCCCCTCCCACCAC
>NW_026267196.1:16024-18942 GCF_000697945.3 Frankliniella occidentalis
CAGCCTTCTGCGTCTCGACAGGAACGCAATACACCGCCCAACACGGTATGGTTTGCCATATCTGAGATACAAGTACTCGGCGTTTTGGGGTATTTTTATTTTCCGACTCGGTTGTGCGCGCTCTTCGTGACCACCCTCCGCCCGCTTCCGCCTTCTCTAAGGGGGAAGGGAGGGGAGAGAGGTCAACTGCCCTGGTTTTCTCTTCCAAAAGGATAAGGTATCCGAGGTGCAGCGGGCGGTCGGCTGGCTGGCTGCAGACAGGCAGACATGCAGGCGCGTCCCACTCTTTCGCGCGTTATTTATATTCACGGGTCGTTAAGCGGTTTTTGATTTTGGAGAGTGGCCTGCGTGGGCGTGGCGTGGCGGGGAGATGCGCGGTGCGCGGAGCGGATTGCAGTGCAGCAGCCTTGCCTGCCCCCGCCCCTCTTGCCCGGACGGTCGATGGCGCCCAGCCCAGTGGGCGGCGGGGCGGAGCGGGGCGGCGGTCGCTCCAGCGTCGTTACGTCTAACGGCCTGGCGGAGCCATATGGCGGCGCTTAATGCACTTGGTCGTGATTTGGCGGCCGCCGCGGCCCCTTCGGCCCGGCCCTTGTGTTGGTGGAGGCGGCCCTGGCCGTGGCGCGCCCCGCCCCGCCCCGCCCCGCCACGGCGCCGAGGTGATAACGTCCCAGTGTCGTCGTTCACCTGTTGGCGGTGTGGCCCGCTCGCACCAGGAGGACGCTGGACGTGACGATGGGTCATGGGTCGTCGTGTCGTCGTCGTCTTTGGCCGTGATGAGCAAAGGAGAAACAATAGGATGTTAATTTTTTTTTTCGGCTCACTCGCGGGATGTCGGCGACGGCGGCGGCGGCCTCCGCCCCGCCCGTCCTTCCGGCCTCTAGTCGCGCGGCGACGTCGATGGAGGGGGGCCTCCGTCGTCCCCGTGCCGCCCGCGCTTATGCAACGAGCCGGGACAGCGGGGCGCTCCTGGTCCGGGCCGCGGCGGGCCGGGGCCGCCAGTGGGGGTTGCGGTCACGGTGACGGCGCGGCGGCGGTGGCGGGGCGGGGAAGGGCCGCCGCGGTGCCGTTTCCGGAGTATAGCTGGGCGGGCGGCCCCCGCGGCAGGCAGGCGGGCGGGCGGACCCGTTTCGGAGAGACAGGGAGACATCGTTCTAAATGTGTAAACAGGAACAGTGGCCCACTGCTCCCGCATCCTCTCACGGCGGCGGCGCGCGTCGTGGTGGGTGGGATTGGGATCAGATAAGTGAGGAGGAGAAAACGATGCTGTTGTCGTCGTCGTCGCCCGGCCCGGCCCGCTCCGCTCCGTCCCGCGAGTCCGGTGTTTGATCCCACGCGAGTCCCCGGGCGCGGGTCCGAGGCGCCCCAAGGCTGAGGTGCAGGAGGCGTGCACGCCTACTGTGCAGCCTCTGTGCGCGGCCGGAAGATGTGCCAAGGGGGCCGGGCCCGTGGCGCACGCACACACGCACACTCATACACATTACCTCGGCGCGCTCTATTTGACTTTTCTTCCCCACCTGTGAAAAGGGTTTCCTGGGGTGGTGGAAGACGCGGACGGGCCGCCGCCGCTCCGACCAGGAAGTGGTACGGCGCTGCCTGCCGCTCGGCCCAGGCAAAACTCTACCTCCTGTCTGGCGATGCTTTTCTTTTTATTTCTCCCGGTCATGGCGCGCGGGAGGAGCATGCAGAGAGGAGGAGGCGTGTGGTGCTGTCTTTTGGAGAGGCTGGCGTGTCGATACGTTCTGAACTGCGGGTACCCATATCGAGCGCCTCCCCCGGAGCGCGCGCAGAAGGGCCGCGTGACCCCTGACCTCTGCTCGCGCCCCGGACCGCCCTGCGCCAGTCGTCTGGTGTGCGCCGCGTGCTCGCACCGCCGGGGCGTGAAGAAATGAATTAGTTGGAGGTATAGCTCAATCTTTCGTTACGATCACGGAAAAAAAACCTCAGCTGCCCTAGCTAAACGTTAGCTGTCCAGGCAGTAGCTAAATTTTAAGCTGTTGGAGCTTATTTTTTGCTGTGGTAGTCAAATATTAGCTGCAGGAACTAATGCTTCCGTATAACAGCTTACTGCGTGATCTGGTTTGGATGACGCAATTAGCTCTCTCAACTAATGCGTGGCTACCGCAGCAAATGTTTAGCTGTCAGAGCTGAAAAGGTTAATTAGTGCCTGGGCAGCCAACATATAAGCTATCACAGCTAATCATAAGCTTGAGGAACTTACGTTTTTTTTTTTCCGTGATAGCGAACGTTTTTGCAAGGCTGTGTTGATGTCACTATCAACGGGCATGTAACTGGTTAAACTAACTCTTCAACTTAAAAAGGGGTTATCACGACTGCTCATGCTAAATGTTTTGGCGTGGCTTTTTATCTGACGTTTCTCTATTTTGGGTGCATGCGGGCTGGCCCCGCGAGGCAGCGTCGTGTCACTCTGGGCCTCTGGCTGGTGGATGCTCGGCGCTGGCCTCTCAGCCTCGCGCCCCGCCCGCAGAGTGCATGGCGTCGTCAATGCAATGCACGTCGCCGCGTCCAGCGCCGCACCCTGCCGACGCCTCGCCCTCGCCCCGCCCCGCGGGAGGAGGGGGGGGCCTGCAAGTAGTTCACGGCCCCGCCTGCAGCCCCCCCGTCAAGTGCAAGGGCGGGAGACACCGTCGCGGCCCGGGTGGAAGTTGTCTCTGGACTCCCCTATGGGTGGGCCACCTGGCTGCCTCGCCCGTGCTGCGCTTATTCAACTTCCATGTCGTCAACTGCCCTGGTTTTCTCTTCCAAAAGGATAAGGTATCCGAGGTGCAGCGGGCGGCTGGCTGGCTGCAGACAGGCAGACAGGCGGGCGCGTCCCACTCTTTCGCGCGTTATTTATATTCACGGGTCGTTAAGCGGTTTTTGATTTTGGAGAGTGGCCTGCGTGGGCGTGGCGTGGCGGG
>NW_026267196.1:21502-32981 GCF_000697945.3 Frankliniella occidentalis
CCAAAGTGCTGACTGTTTACCAGTGGGAGAGGGTGTGACTAAGTGTGGTGGCGTATGTCGAGTCGATATCGTGAGGTAGGGGGGGGGGGGGGGGGGGTGAGGGGGCATGTTGTGCAATATACAGAGAGGAATCGGAACCCGGAGATGGCTTAGAAAGCCCTACTTATTGCAATTCGTTGTACATAGAGGTTTGCAATACGACTTGCGTCATAGGATTGGGCCAGACTTCTTTCAGATTGGAATCATTCGCATTTTAACGGCGTAGTCATAACAAGGGATGTTTATTGACTGCACTATGTTTGTGTTCGGCAGACGGAGACGGCGAGGGGAATCGATCGGGCAAAAGGAGGAGGGAGGGGGCGGTTGGGGTTGGGTTGGTATGGGCGGGTGGAGGGATGGGGGTATGCTCAGAATACAGGTTTTGTCAAAGCCGAGATGCGCGATGCGGGGCATGACGCGCTCGTTGGCGAGCTATGTTGTTATAATGAGGGCTGCTGACCCCAGCGGCAGAGTCAATCTGTGCGTCAGCCCCGGGGAGGTGGGTGAGTTGTGACCGCCGCGTCACGCTGCTGCTGCTGGTTACGGTGCATGTCGTTGTGCAGTGCCTCGGCGTGACGTGGCCGGCGCGTCGTCCCACCCAGGCGGGCGGCGGTCGCGGTCGGGCTGCTTGTGGTCGCGGCCGCGCTGCTGATAACGGCCCGCCCGCCGCGGGGGCGGGGCGCCGCCCGGCCCGGCGGAGCACTGCTGCGGGGACGGACGGTGGCGACGGCGACAACGTCGCCCCCATGTCGCGTGCACCGCGACCCGACACTACTATGAATATTCACGATTGCTAAAAATAGTTTGAAGGGAAGGGGCCCGTCCGTCCGTCCGTCCGGTCGGCGGGGCGGCAGGTAGGGGCCCCGCGTGCGTGGCGCTGCGTAGGGCTGCGTGGTGGCGGCGGCAGGGCGCGGCCGTCGGGGAGTCCCCGTGCGAGCCTCCCTCGGGACCTTGCAGGCCGCGGGCGGGGCGGGGGCGGTTTGGGGAGCAGGTGCCCCATTTCCCTTGCCGGTGAGCGCGCTGCCTCCCCTTTCCCCGCTGCTCTCATGATCCTCCTGCCTACCCTGTCACCCCCCTGCTAAAGGGGAAAGGGGGGGGGGCAACCCTTCGCGTCGCATCACGCCCTCGCGGCGTGGCGGTGCGTGACAGTCGCCGCTGGAAGTCCACGAAGTCGTTCGACATGCAGTGGGGTCGCCGGCTCGGCCCGGTGCTGGCCGTGACGTCACGGCTGCCCCCGGGGTTGGTTTCACCGCCACCCCCGCGCTGAGGGTGTTCCCCGCACAGCCATGGCCCACCGCCCAATGCGTCACCTACACGCGCATTGTGGTTGGTGTGTGTCTGTGTGTGTTTTGTTCTTTTATGAGTTAGGGATGACGTCACAACTTGCTATCAACCGCCCCCCCCCCCTCTCCCTTCCGCCCCCTTTCTTAGTCTGAAAGTGGACTGTGGTGGCGGGCTGTAGTGGCGGCGTCGGTCACCTTGCTGGTCTGCTTGCCCGGTTTATTCTTTATACTTTGTCGTCGTAAAAGTGGTAAGCCGTATTTAATTTTCGTAGACGCATATGGTGCGTTCGCGCCGCCGCCGCGGCCTGTCGAGTCGGTCGCCGTGCTGTGCTCCCTCTGCGGCGCACGCGCTTGGGCTTATCGGCCCTGCCCTCGGCTGGCCAATTTATTTTGGGTTGGCGGACTGATAACCGGAGCTGAGTTTCGGAAAAGATTAAGCAGCGAGGCCAGCGGGAGGGGGCTGGGGAGGGGGGGGGGGGTCGGTCTCCTGTCCTGTCCTTATCGGCGCGGACCAGCGCGACGCTCATCTGGAGACTGGACTGGAGTTGTGGTGACCAAAGGGGTAGGGGTCGCAACCCGTGCGTTGTTTCTGTGTACGTACCGGGTGTTGTCACGGCCGCAGAGGCCATTGCAGGGAGGAGGGAACACACTGCCGCCACGTGCCAAAAAGATAGTACACTACTGTTCGCCTCTCGGTCGAGTTGTTTTACTTAATTGTATTCCTTCTTTTGTTCACAGCTCTTCCTCATCGATTTCGGTCTCGCAAAGAAATTCCGAGATTCCCGCACTCGGATGCACATTATTTATCGGGAAGATAAAAACCTCACCGGTACCGCACGATACGCCTCTATCAATGCACATCTAGGAATTGAACAAAGGTAAGGGGGGTGAAGAACAATTTCTTTCTGTATCGTGGATGTACGTGATCATTCTGAACTTAAACATTGTGTCTTTGATTTACAGTCGCAGAGATGACATGGAATCATTAGGCTACGTCTTGATGTACTTCAACAGAGGAGCTCTTCCCTGGCAAGGTCTCAAGGTAAGTGTTGCTGTCTTTTTGGTGGACTGAAATATTGGCTCTTCTCAGATTTTAACACTGTTTTCATATTTCATTTCAGGCTGCAACTAAGAAGCAAAAATACGAGAAAATTAGTGAGAAGAAAATGTCAACACCCGTTGAGGTGTTATGTAAGGTAAGTATTGTATCTATCTACCGCTAGGTAGAAAAGTTTTTGAGGCGAAGAACTTCAGAGTTTATGAGCATATAAAACATGAATGTGGAACTATGTGCGATCATTTCAGGGCTTCCCTGCCGAGTTTGCTATGTATCTGAATTACTGCCGCGGACTTCGTTTCGAAGAAGCGCCAGACTACATGTACCTCCGGCAGCTTTTCCGTATCCTGTTCCGCACCCTCAACCACCAGTACGACTACACATTCGACTGGACCATGCTGAAGCAGAAGGCTGCGACCGCTTCCAACGCTGGAGGATCATCGGCAGTCAGCGGTAACTTAGGAGTAGCCGGTGCATCAACAAACGTTGCCGCTGCAGGTGAGAAGTGATGGGGGCAGAGTTTTCGCATGTGTGTGTGAGTGTGTGTGGTTACTGTGAATTCCTTTTTTTTTTTCTTTTTTTTTTTTAAATGAAACTTGGGGTTAAGCCTCATTCTTGGGTACATTCTATCTGTAGTTTTGTGATGCATGCGACTATGTGGAAAACTGCTTTGTTTCACTTTCGACAGTCTGTATTTTATAAATTTTGGTATTTATCTGTAGTTTTGTAATGTGCCTATTTCTTTATTTCCCCCTCATTCTGTTCGATCGTATTTTGTACCCTGAATCTGTACTCTGTAAGAATTGTGAAGACGTGGCTGGGTAGTATGAAATGTTAATGTGTTCTCGCGTGAAAACTTGGAGTAAAAAGAACTTCTCAGTATTTGCCTCAGTACTCTAACTTCCCTAGTAAACAAACGAGGATATGTACTGTCCTACCAGAGACCTAAGGAGGGCGGGCTTCCTCTGGCCAATTGTGTTGGGCGGTACCAGGGTACCGATCTGTCTGCTACCGCTACCACACTGCGGTATGGGCCTCTCGAAGCCCGCCGATCCTGTTGTGTCCCAGGCATGTTAGTAGATTGTCCCAGTACTATGGCTAACTTGTCCATGTATGGTTTAGCCAAGTGGAAGCACAATAAGACGAATCCTAAGACTGTGGCTGCGACAAGACTAAGGTAGCTGAGATCCTTCCCCTTCATACCAGACCTTTTCACCTTGGTAAGCCCAAATCCTACAAGTTTTCTCCTCCCAACTGTTCATGTGGTGACAAATACCACAGTAAACAAGTTACTCATTACATATCAGTACTATCATACCTGTTGTCAGCATTTTCAAATCAGGAACCAAAACTGTAGTTGTCATGTCCTCAATCTGGCAGTACGTTCATCAAGCAAATTAGGGCGCACTCCTTTTTACCCATTCCAATCTCATACCATTTCCATTTGCATGTCTGGCTGTACTTCCCATTCATATCTTTTCTGGTGTTAGTGCATGCTTATTCCAGCTCTGGTCTTATTTTTTTAAAGGGGGCAACAAGGATGCAGTGTTGACGTAGTGCATGGAAACTAAATTGCACAAGGTAAATTTTTAATGGAGTCTACAAAATTTAACCGAGTTCTGCTTCTAATGCTGTTTTGTTTAACCCCCTTGCAAGTGGTAGTCACATTCCTATGCAAGGAGTTCAATTTATTCATCAGATGCTTGTAAAACAAATAAGCTTAGTCGCTGTAAACAGCTTGCATTCTTAACTTTGAAAATTAGATGTAACATATTTAACCACATTTCAGATTCAGATTCTTATGTTCGCTTTATTTTGTTTTACAGGAAATCGCTAGGATAACAGTCAACTAATTGCCGTGGCATGTTTAGTTCACCTCAAATCATCTTCACAAACTTGACATGATCAGCTGCATCAGATGATCCTCTTCCTTCCCCGTTCATCCATCATCATGTGGTTCTTTGAACGAAGATAGTTGAGAGAAAGGACATATTCAACTGTGGAAGGAGTGTGTCAGTCAAGAACTTCAATTTCCCTAGTTTTTAAATAATATTGAGTTTCAGAAGACCTTTGCTTTGCCGTATCTTAGTTTGACATTTTGTATATTACAGATTAATCCCTCCAAAATCTTTCCGTTTCAATGGACATAAAAAGCATGGGACTCTGGTTTCATATACATGATTTTTGTTTTCATGTTGATGTTAATTAACTTTAAGTTGAGCATTGTCCCTGTCATTCATGTTTAATGAATGACGATTATTTTTGTTTTCTGAACATGAATCAGATTCTCTAAGAAACTAATTCAACCACTTAATTTATTTTTTATACGTTTAAGGTGATTTCATATCCGCATTGATGTTTCAGTGAGGGTATAAACACCTTTGTTTTGGATGTTAGTGTCTTAAATTCTTATAAAATGCTCCCCATGACCACTCAAATTTTTTTGAGATGCTTGCTACATTCTGATAAGTAAAGCGACAAAGGCAACACTTTAGGCATTTGAATGCATTGATTTATTGCTATCAACTTCTGGCAATTCAATTCATACTGCTAGAAATCTGTTGTCGTTTTTAAAACTTGCTTAGATTTACCGATTCATTGAGAAATAATCACTTCTTAAGCACACTTCCACAATGTACATGTGTCTCTTTTAAAGTAATAAACTGTCCCTAAATTGAACAAAGTAAGAATGTCTATTCCTGACTCTCTTTAATTTGACAATAGTGAGGTATTCTGAAACAGACTTTTCTTTATGCGCAAGCTTTCCCAATTCAGTTTACCATCCTTTATTTAAATCTTTCCATTAATTGTTTTCCATTTTTACCTTTGATGGAGAGTACATGGATTTGCATAAAAGTTGCATCCCATTTTTCTTTGTAGACAAATAGATAAACTTCTGCCATGGAGATATTCCCCTACATGACTGAATTTACTGCCAAGCTTCATATTATCATAGTAATTAGCACATACATTACTGTGTTACTGAATGCTACTTTGTGTTTCTAACAAAGAAATTCTTTTTACTCCTGACAAACTTAATTGGAGGATGCTATTACCTTATGTTCTATTATGACCTTAATTATTAAGTCATGTCAATGAACAAGCTCTGCAATCGACTGCAGTCTCTTTGTACAGTAAAAATAGCTTGTTATTTTTATTTCACTGAATTTTACTTTACAATGAGCCAAGTTAAGTTATTGCTGTACTGTAACTGGATAATTGATGTGCAATATCTGTAGGATGGGCTAATCTAGAGTGTTCAAACATGTGGTTTCAACATTAACTTTGCACTTTGTCCATTTATGTGTTTTTTTCTATGAGTATTTTTTATTATATAGGTTTTAATGCACCCTCCAATCTGGTCATGAGCAAATGTTTGCCTTCGACTTCAGTGTCATGAGGGAGAAAGATTGCATTGTGTGAAGCTGGCAAGTCAATTCCCACCTCTGTACAAAGTTGAGGATTTATCTGCTGGAGCTTCAATCAATAGACATGAAACATTTGCCCAAGGGTCCTGTTCTATTTATGATTTAATTTCTGTGTGGGTGTGGTGTGAAACACCCGTATGGGTTGTCCCTGCTTTTGACTTCTCTTTTAAAAAAACAAAACAAACATGATAAGTAATGGATAAGAACTAAGTGTGGCCTAGAACAGTTAAAGGTATGACCCGTGATAGGAGATTTCCTTTCTGTATTGGTTGCCCTTAATATTTGTTATATAAACAGTTAGGTTTGGGGACAGCTAATGTTTGAGCAAATTTAGTAGCTGGCTTTTGTAAATATCTCACCATCTCCACTAACTGACATGGAAAACCAGATATCTGCCATTTGCAGTCTCCTCGCATGTACCACAAATTAAAAATATCTGTGAGGAAAAGTCAACTATTGTTCTGTTCTGCTAATTTGGCTTTTGCCTCTCTCCCACAACATTGCGATTTAATGTTGTTTATTTGAGGCTAGCAAAACTATGGCTGTGATAAACCTGTACTGTGGTTTCCAACATGATGCATCTTTGTCTAGCAATGTGTCTGGTCTCAAATCACCATTAAATCATGTTTTATATTTCAGAATGGTGGTCTTTACACTGCTACTGGCTGAAGTGATCTCCAGTCATGTTAGCTAATTTATCATGTCATCATCCTAGGTTAAGTTTACTTAAAGGCACATGGCTAGAAATGTAATGGCATCAGAGGAATGTATGGTTAGGCTGTTCCATTTTCATTTGATGCTATTGCCATTCAAATCTCTATGAGCGCTCTTTTTAATTAGACAATTGAAAAAGCTCTTTTGAATGTGTATAGAGTTTATCTGGTGTGTTTTGTTAGTGGACTTTGTAAGTAAGCATCATCATTGTAAATATTATGCATTAATGTAAGTATATACAGTAACTAATGAGGAGTAGGAATCAAACTCGTGTTTAGGATTTTAATAAATTACCAAATTTGATGGATGTGTAATTTTTTTCCCTTTTTGAGACACAGATAATTGTTTTTGACTTTTTGTCGTTAATTGTCCCCTTTCCCTATGCCCCCCCTTTTTTTAGACCTTTAGCCTTGTTAATGGTTTTCCCACCCCCCTCCCCATTTTTTCTTTCTATCTGTTGATCATTGTTTTTTTCCCATTTATTGGTCTTATACTGACGAGACCAGTACTGATATCAGGAAGTTAAACATGTATAATGAATTGTAATAAAAAAGAAAATCTTTATCCCACGTTTTTCTTTCCCCCCTCCTGTATCAAAACATTTCAGTCCTCTTGGTCCAATCACGGTTGGATGTTGTGACATTTCCTACCTACTGACAGATAGACGTCTTTGCAGTGGTTGGGACAGTCGAATTATACGCTCTGAGGCTTGGTATCGCAGGGCTCCTTGTGACACCTGTAGAGAGATAAATGGTGCAGATTAACAGTGCAGAGGGTGTAAACATGAGACCTCGGGATTTCTTCTTTGTCAAGGCACGAAACACTTTTTAACGCACCGTTTTGAGTTGCGGTTCGCTGGTCTTGACTACCGACCGGTGAGATGGTTTGGCGAGGACGCGCAGGCGTGGCAGCAGACGCCGGAGGCTGGCCGAGCGGCCGCGCCGCACGCCGCGCTGCTGCAGGGCCAAAGAGACGGTGGTTGTGGGGGGGGGGGGGTCGTGGTCGAGCAGAGGGTACGGGATGGGGCTGCTGCTGACCCACCTGGTCCAGAGAGTGGTCCCTGCGAGGCTGGGCGTTGACCCGCAGCCAGTCCTTGTGGCGCCGCCACTCCGCGTCCGTCACGAGGCGCCGCTGGCTGCCCGCCGCGCTCGGCCCCTCCCCCGGCGCCGGCGCCCGCCTGGAACACTCAGCGGGGTTAGCCTCCCTCTACCCCACCGAGGTCCTCATGTTCACGGGGCCGGCACGTACGAGAGTCTGGGCTTGGACAGCGCCTCGAGCCTCGCGCTCAGCCTCGACGTGACGCTGCCGCTGGCGTGCGCGGCGCGCGACCTGGACGCGGGTGGCGCCATGTTAGCCACACCGAGCCTCCCCACGACGAGCACCTTCCCCCTGTGACCCGCGCGCTTACCGACTGACGCTGACGTTGGCGTGCAACTCTGACCTCCGCGCGGGTGCCATGGACAGCATAGACACCCTGGTGGTGGGCGAGGCGCGCAGGGCCGCCTTGGAGATGGGCCAGATCGGGTCCTGGGCGATGGAGGAGCTGGGGGTGAGGTGGGGGCTGACGGGGGTGAGCTGTGGGACAGCCCGGGGGTACTTACCGGTCCCACGGAGAGATTCGGCCGCACTTCTGCCTTGCGCATCCTGCTATCGTGACGATAGTTTGGTTGGGCGAGGCGATCCACGCGCCTGCGCCTAGTCTCCGCCGCGACCCTGGGCTGGCGGGCGCCGCCCCCGCCCGCGACGGCCCCCTCGGCGTCCAGGGTGCCGCCCTCGCTCCGCGAGCGCCTCCTGACAGTGCATCAGTTTAGCTGCCCGCTGTCCGAGCTTCCGACGGAGCTGTTCGTGGACTGACCCCTGCAGCGCCTGGAGCGTCGGGTGGTACTCATACAGCGGCACCCGGTAGCGGGCCGGCGGCCGCCTCCTGGCGTCCTTACGCCGCTTCCTCGCCCTCTCGCCCACCGGGGTGGACAGCTGGTACAGGCCCTGCAGGCCCTCGTCCAGCTCCGCGACGGGGTCCGTGCCAGCCTCCGCGCGCACTGTCGTGTGGGTATTCGGCCACTTACATAGACTGTACCGCATTGCGCGCATGCGGGCGGGTTGCCTATTTGCCCGGGCCGTTAGGCGCCGTGGCGAGAGGCAAACTCACCAGCACACTCGCCGGCGGTAGGGTCCAAGTAGGACTCTAGATTGCGGGATAGGAACAACCATGAGGACAAGCCGACACCTGAAGGATAGGCCACCCAACCTGCATCTCAGGCTGGAGGTTGGATGACATGCCTGCCTTCGAGGCGTCGGGTGGTATGCTGCGACGCTGAGGGGTAATTACCTGGTAGGACAATGTCGCTGCCTTGGGAGTCATCGTGGAACGTCTTCACAGCCAGGGGATCCAGGGAGTCGAGGTCGTCGATGCATTCCAGGACGGTCTCTGGCACGGTGGTGTGATATGGATAGGGGTGCTCGAGGCTGGCCGTGCGGCTGGTGGCCTGGCTGCTCGCGGTGGTGGGCGCCGTGCCCGAGGTGGCCGTGACGGTGCCGCTGTTGGTCCTGCTGGTGATGGGGGTGCTGCTGCTGGTGGCGATACTGCTGCACGCAGCCGAGGCCGCCGTGATCACGCTGCTGCGGACGCTTCCGTCGTCCATGGTTGGTGGGCGTGGGCGGTGCGCGGTGACACGGGGTGTCGCCGCGGGTGGCGGTCTGGACCACGAGTTGTCAACGACCCGCGCCTCTCGCAGGTTGTCGACGGCATCGTCGTCCACGGGGGCGGCCCCTCGGCCACCGTCCTCGCCGTGCCACATCCGACCGCGAGCCACCGCGCAGACATTCGGGCTCTCCATCGCGCCCTTGAGTGGAGTGTTGTCCAGCGTCCAGGATTCAAGCTGCTCCTCGGGGTACTCGGGCAGCACGGGAGGCACGGGCACCATGGGGGTGGGCCCGAGCACCGCGGTGCGCCGACGTCCACCCGACACCGACCCGGAGCGAGTCGGGGCAGAGTGCGCGCCGCTGGCGGGGGCGGTGGAGGGCCTGCGGCTGACGTGGGGACGCGGGCCCGGGTCCGCCGAGGCGGGCCGCGGACACACCCCCAAGCCGCAGCCCACGCCGGCGCCGCCCCCCATCCCCACGCCGCCCTGCACCACCCCCTGCGCCGGCGACACCACCCAGCTGCGGGGGCAGTGGCGCGACGGTCGGGACCGCCATCGCGACGACGCCTTGGACTCGCAGCGGCAGCGCCTCCTGGGGACAGCGCCTGTCCATCACAACATCGAGCTCCGCGTCGCACGCACGCACGCGACCCTGACCCTGTCCTGTCCGCACCTGGAGAGCTGCGGGAAGCGACAGTCGGCCGGCCAGTCCGCCTCCATGCCTGGTCCAGTCTGCTAGTCCGGCCCCGGGGGGCGGTCTGGACCTCGGTCTGGACGGCACGCGCGCGCCCGGCCGCGGCCCCTCAGGCCCCTGCTCCTGCTGCCCCTGCGCCAGCTCCGGGCGGGGCTCACGCTTGACAGGTGTTTCGCCGGCCGCGTGCCCGGGGCTCGTGCCACCGTCGTCATCGTGCCGTGTCTGAGGTGCGAACGCGCGCCTCATCCGGGATGAGACCTTTCCAGTCCTCTCATAGACGACAAAATCCGGTGGATGACCCATTTCCTTACCCCTTCTTTCGTGAAGTTTCCCCAACCAAAACTTGTGTTGCACTGAGCTGGACGGTCCTGAGGCCGGTGTTGTCGACGAGTCGGGGTGTCGGGTCGGGGTCTGGTTGAAGAGGAGTGGGCGAGAACGGCGTGGCCCAGGGGGGCCAGGGCCCTGGCGGGGCTGCTCCCTGTGGGGACGACAATCAGGTCCCCCGAGCGCCCCGCCGCCCCGGCCGGCCCCTAGTCCCCCAACAATCATTCTGCGACGCACCACACCACGATCGTGCGGAATTCAGGACTTTCATGTGTGTCCAGTCCCTCGGGCAAACTGCAGTGGAGTGGGATTAAGTGTAATTAAGTGCGTTTCATTTGTTCTCAAGGTCATTAGTAGTTGTATGTGTGGACGGGTAACCATGCGGTAGCAGCCAGTGCTGCAAAAGGCTTTCGCCCTCTGGTGTACTCGCTGCTTGCAGGAGACATGCCGTGGTTTAGAGGCGCACAGTAAAACTATACGATTAGTTATAAAGACTTTTATTTCTTCCGGACGCACGTGAGAAACATACAAATGCAATCAAATAAATAGGTTGTGTGAATAAATAATTATTAAATAAATGTAAATAAATAAATAAGTAATGAAAATATAACTTAAACAAACGAATGAATAAATAACAACTCTTGACTAACTTAAAAATAACATCTCATCCCATTGGACAACTTCAATCATACTCCGGCATTTATTAATTAGAGATAGTTCATTGGAAAACTATTAGCCTTCCTCTAAACTTACGCACACCAGTTCTACTCCTTATGGTAACATTAATGTGGCACAGGGTTTTCTTAGTTCTAGTTTTACATGCACTTGGCTCACTAGTTTACCAACGTGTTTTCTATTATTTTAATTTTACATTCAACCAAACGTTTATACAACAGACATTTATACTAGCACACTCTCGCCCACGCACATGCACGACAAACACAAAAACATACATACATACGCACACGGACACACTCACGGACACACACACACCATACACACATGCGCGCGATCGTTGACAGACAATACAAATCGCACAGATACAACTCATAAGGCCGCGGCGGCGCCCCGGCCATAGCAAAGTCGGCCAGACGGCGCGGCGATCAGCTGTTGGCGATCGCACTGGATAGGCCAGGCGTGGCTGAGCGGGGCGGTGCGGGTTCGATCCAGGCCCCTCCCCTCGCATCGCGAGGCCTTTGTCCAGTCTCGCTCATCTCTGATCTGACATCCTGGGCTCCGCGCCGCGCCCGGCAGCACGCCGCTCTGGTGCGCGGGGTGTGGCGCGGCGTGGCGGTTTA
>NW_026267196.1:33031-33963 GCF_000697945.3 Frankliniella occidentalis
TTTTCCGACTCGGTTGTGCGCGCTCTTCGTGACCACCCTCCGCCCGCTTCCGCCTTCTCTAAGGGGGAAGGGAGGGGAGAGAGGGGGGGAGGGTGTTGTTGCTACTGCCAAATGATATGCATGCATGCAGCGGTGGGGCAAATGAACCACGGCCGGCGGGGTGGCGGGAGCACCTTGACGCCCCGCGGGACCAGCATCTTCCGTGTGTGTCTGCGCGCCGCGTGCCTCCCCCTTCCCCCATCTCCCCCCGCGAGGGGCAGTGGGGCGACAGAGGGGACAGAGAGTGTGGCTTGGCTTGGCTGCTGCAGCCCGACTGCTGGGCGGGCCGCGAGGCGGAAGCGGCCGCGGCCGGCAAGCAACGCGAAAACACACGTCACTCGTTTTCAAAACAACCGACGCGTTTCAAAACTCTCGCGGCGCGAAGGGGAGGAGGAGGAGGAGGCTGGGCGTGGGAGCGAGAAGGGGCTAGGGCGCTCTGACGCGTCAGGGGACGGACTCGAACCCGCGGCCGCGCCGTCGTCGAGGTCAAGGAGGCCGTCAGCCTGGTCAATGCGCCGCGCGGCGCTCTGTCGCTGAGCGCGGGCTGACCTTTCTCTGTCGGCGCCGGCGGTTTCCTACTCAAACTGCTCCCCGGGCGGCCAAACGGGCTGCACCGCTTGCCTGCGGTTTAGTTTCGGACCCACCACGGGCCGGGGCGAGGCGGGGCGAGGCGGGGCGAGGCGCAGCAGCGGCGGAGCGCGGCGGCGCCCAGGCGCAAGCGGGCACAAGGGCGTTGTCGGGAGATGCTGAGTAAAGATACGCGTGTGTAGCCCCCACGATCGTGTTGTGGACGCACCACCCCACCACCACCTCCCCCTTTCTTTCTTTCGTCCGTTTGTTGTTTAACTTTTCGTGTCAGTGTGTTGTTTGTGGGCCGGACCGGGCGGGCGGGG
>NW_026267196.1:34013-36888 GCF_000697945.3 Frankliniella occidentalis
TCGAGCGGGGCGCCTCTGCTGCAGCAGCTCCGCTGGCCGCGGCGAATGATCCTCAACACGTCAGCGGCCGCCGCCACGCCTCGCCACGCCTCGCCGATTGGTTGCATTCCGCCTGGCCGCGACCCAACTAACTTAGTCTGGCCTGGAGCGTCCCGGAGGCCGGCCGGCCGGCCGGATCAGCTGGGCGCCCGGCCGGTAGGCAGGCCCGGCGCGCACGCGCGCGTGACGGTGCTGCCTGCGCGCCGGGCGCCCCGACCGCCTCGCCGCCGACCCGACCCCACCGGGCCGGCTGACCAACCAAACCGGCGGATGCACGATCATAAACGCACTTCCTCCTCTACTCGCTCACTTCCGAACTACTTCTAGAGACCCGTCTAGCCGCCGGCCCTCCCCCACCTCTTTCCGTTCCAGCCGTGTGGTCTGGACCTAATTCCTCATCGTTACAATTATTTGCCCCACTATAACTGTATACGCACGCCGCCGCCGCCCTGTACGCACACTTATTGCGCCTGCACGATGTGCGCACGCTCAAGAAGGGCGTATTATATGCAGGCCTCGCCACCTAATGGGTGGTTAACGGGCGCCCAGTGCTCGGTAGCGCACGCCGCCCCGCCCATGCACTCATGCTGCGCTTCCTCCTTTATATTCGGGGCCCTTTGCTATGGCCCGCCTCTCTCTGTCTCTCTCTCTGTCTCTCTCTCTGTCTATCTCTCTGTCTCTCTCCCTCTCCGTGTGTGTCTCTTTCTGTCTCTCTCCGTGTGCGTCTCTCTCTGTCTCTCTCCCGCGACGGCGGGAAACATGGTGATGATTGTTGCTCACGGTTCGCGGCTCCCCGTCGGACGTCATCGTACACCCTCCTCCTCTTGCTCTTGCTTGCCCCTCGCGTACCGAACAAAAAGGCGGGGAGGGGAAGGAGACGGCCGGCATGCGAGAGCGACAGAGAGCACGTGATGCTCCGACCGAGCACAAGCCCCCTGCTTACTCTCATTTTCTGTCGTGGTCGGCCCGCACCGCCCGCCCCGCGCGGCTGAGTGAATCGCTGCCGGACGACGTCTAATGATCGGTTTGGTGTTCAGGTGGCTCGACTCGCCCGGCTGAGGGCAGTGCCCCCTGTGCCGCTGGGTGCCGCGGGCGCCGAGCTCCATCATCCCCGCGGCCACCACGGCCTCGGCCACGTGCACGGCCGCGGCCGCAGCGACACGTAGAGCACCCCGAGAGGTGCGCGGCCGCGGCGCCGAGCCCCATCCCCGCGGCCTGCCCGGCCTCGGCCACGAGCACGGCAGCCACCGCAGCGGCACGTAGAGCACACCGAGAGGTGCGTGGCCGCGGCGCGGCGCCGGGGTACGATGTGGGGAGGGGGGCACGGGACGGTGGCGCCGGACGCCCCCAAACATTATGCAGATTATGATAATAGAGATTATGATAATCTGATTTTCGCTCAGCAAGAATATAGTGCTCAGTGCTTCGCCCCCGCCTCGCGCGTGTGGTCTTTACTTGACAGGTCTGTCCAACAGCGGCACGGTGCCAAAAATAAAAGAATGACGAGGAAAAAAACACCTAATTGACGTGTACGTGTAGAGGCTCCCGGCCGCCAACACGTTAGCGGAGAGGGGGAAGGGGCTTTAGAACACTGGTAACGCAGCCCACAGCTCGGAGCCATTCAGAGGAGTGCTAAACAATTTAATGCCTCCTAAGGACACTAAAACCCTTTAGTGTGCCACCACGGGGCGCCGTCGCAACGCGAGGGGTCTTCCAGAACTGGTTTAGTAAGGTTTTTTTTACCTTGTCATCAAAGTATCGTTGTGTTCCTCCAAAACACGGGCGCGTACAACACACAGACGCGCAGGTCAGCAAAAAGAAGACGGATAAAGTAATCACAACCCATGATTTTAGCGAAAGCAAATAACAACACGTGGGAAGGGGAGGGGACGGGATAGGTCGGGTCGGTGATGGGCTGAGGATGTGTGCTGCCTGCTGCCCGGTGCGGCGTGCGGCCAGGCCTGTCTTTGCCCTCACTGACCCAAGCGTAGTCGAAATGCGATTCGACTACTGGGCTCACTACAGTCCAGTTCGCCACGATGCTCAACTATCTAGGTCGCGGGCTGAGTACCCACCAATAAGAACATCTCATCGACGTCCATCAGTGTCCTGCCGGACTTGTCTAATTTAGTTTGGGAACGTTGCGAACAGTCAACAACAGTCTACTTCCTGGCGTCGGCCCGTCCCCCGGCCGCAGACACCCTCAGGCAAGTTAACTCCTCTATTTGTTTTTGCAGCACTAAAAAGTAGGACAAATGCTAGAAAATATCCTGCCAACGAAATTGTGCTTCTCAACATGCTACCTGTATCATATCGGAGTTTTACTTCTTAATTTTTCTGTTTTATAGTTAACAAACTATCTCCGAATTTTTAAAATATTTTCGTTAGAAAATATCAAGTTAGCCGGCATCCGGGCTCGAGCAGCCCTTTCTTCGTGAGAAAACTATCCTAGTGGCTGCTGCCCTGCCACCCGTCATGTGATCCTGCGCGACACACGGCGCGTTCCAGCCGTAAACTAGTCTCGTGTGCACCGCGCACCGCCAGCAAGTGTCCTGCCCGGCGAGGCCGACCGGGCGACAAACAGTTCCAACGCAGTTCCCGCCCAGCTCTTAACTTCCCTCCTTTCCATACTTTAATATTCCGGGGTCCGGCTCATCAGGGTGGGACCCGGACGGGGCACGGGCACGGGCGAGGCTGCCAACGGATCGCGCCAAAAAGTACTCCGGCCCGTTTTGCATTGTTCCCGCATTCTGCTGTCGCCCCCAATAATCTGCGTGTGGCGCGGCGCCAACGTCGCATCGGATCGCCCTGCCCTGCCCCGCCACACCCCGCCTCG
>NW_026267196.1:36938-40058 GCF_000697945.3 Frankliniella occidentalis
GGGCGGGGGCGGGGGGTTGTACCCGGGTTGTACTAGTACAGGTGTGTGGCCGCCGGGTACAGTATGGAGCGTGTCGCTTTGGGCCGCGGCACGACCCGCGCCACGCCGCGCCACCCCACGACACGCCGGGCCGGGCCACGAGGAGTTATTCCTGGCCGGCGTCTCCTTCGTTCTACCCATCGGCTTCCTCCTCGTCGTCCTCCTTCTCCTCCTCCTCCTGCTCGGCGTCCTTTCCCCTCTCTTCGCCCGTGCAGTCCGCCCCACCCCCCTCCGCATCTTGTTGTATCCTTCCCGCCTGATGATGATAGTGGCGCTGCTCGTCGCTGACGGCCTCCACGGCCCCCGTCCCGCCGCCGCGGCCCGCCCCTGGCGCCCGCTGTGCCCCTGCTGCTGCAGTTGCCGCTGTTGACTGCAGTTTTGTGCCGTTACAACGCGATCGGCCTGTGCCAAGTCCAGCGGCGCCATTGCCGGGGGGGCTGCGGCTGAGCCGCTGAGCCGCGTGCGCGCTGCTGCCGTGCGCCTACACGTCCCCCAGAAGCATGAGGAGATGAGGACGGCGGCCCACTCGACCTGGTTCACGGGGGGCACGGCACGCGTGGGACCGGGCGCGCCACTTCACACGCGCCGCGCGCCGTATGGCTCCGGGGCCCCAGGCCGGCCCAGGCCAGGGCCCCGCCCGCAGTTTCATCAGCTGCACGCTTATATAATTTGGGCTGCGCCGGCTGAGGAGGGCCCTGCTGCTGTGGTCGCCCTGCGACTGCCCTGCCAGCCTGACGCGGCTGCAGCAGCTGCAGCGGTCGGTGACAGCTTGGGGTGTGGGCTGCGGTCACAGTGGTCTACCCCTCTAGGGGGCTGGCCTATCGAGTTTGCCTTCCCCTTCCGTGTAACCATGTTTCCAACGGATTGCGTTTGCTCTTGCCCCCAGATGGTTCGGCCAGGAGCGGGACTACAACGTGCTGGTCATGGACCTGCTCGGCCCCTCACTCGAGGACCTGTTCAACTTCTGCTCGCGACGCTTCACCATCAAGACGGTCCTCATGCTGGCCGACCAGATGATCGGCCGCATCGAGTACGTGCACTGCAAGAGCTTCATCCACAGAGACATCAAGCCCGACAACTTCCTCATGGGCATCGGCAGGCACTGCAACAAGGTGAGCTACGGGTCTACACTAAGGGAGGGGTAGGGGTGGCATAGCCGCCTTGCCTTGGTCGCTGTTTTACCTCGGTCCCCAAAGTGCTGACTGTTTACCAGTGGGAGAGGGTGTGACTAAGTGTGGTGGCGTATGTCGAGTCGATATCGTGAGGTAGGGGGGGGGGGGGGGGGGGTGAGGGGGCATGTTGTGCAATATACAGAGAGGAATCGGAACCCGGAGATGGCTTAGAAAGCCCTACTTATTGCAATTCGTTGTACATAGAGGTTTGCAATACGACTTGCGTCATAGGATTGGGCCAGACTTCTTTCAGATTGGAATCATTCGCATTTTAACGGCGTAGTCATAACAAGGGATGTTTATTGACTGCACTATGTTTGTGTTCGGCAGACGGAGACGGCGAGGGGAATCGATCGGGCAAAAGGAGGAGGGAGGGGGCGGTTGGGGTTGGGTTGGTATGGGCGGGTGGAGGGATGGGGGTATGCTCAGAATACAGGTTTTGTCAAAGCCGAGATGCGCGATGCGGGGCATGACGCGCTCGTTGGCGAGCTATGTTGTTATAATGAGGGCTGCTGACCCCAGCGGCAGGCGGCAGAGTCAATCTGTGCGCCAGCCCGGGGGAGGTGGGTGAGTTGTGACCGCCGCGTCACGCTGCTGCTGCTGGTTACGGTGCATGTCGTTGTGCAGTGCCTCGGCGTGACGTGGCCGGCGCGTCGTCCCACCCAGGCGGGCGGCGGTCGCGGTCGGGCTGCTTGTGGTCGCGGCCGCGCTGCTGATAACGGCCCGCCCGCCGCGGGGGCGGGGCGCCGCCCGGCCCGGCGGAGCACTGCTGCGGGGACGGACGGTGGCGACGGCGACAACGTCGCCCCCATGTCGCGTGCACCGCGACCCGACACTACTATGAATATTCACGATTGCTAAAAATAGTTTGAAGGGAAGGGGCCCGTCCGTCCGTCCGTCCGGTCGGCGGGGCGGCAGGTAGGGGCCCCGCGTGCGTGGCGCTGCGTAGGGCTGCGTGGTGGCGGCGGCAGGGCGCGGCCGTCGGGGAGTCCCCGTGCGAGCCTCCCTCGGGACCTTGCAGGCCGCGGGCGGGGCGGGGGCGGTTTGGGGAGCAGGTGCCCCATTTCCCTTGCCGGTGAGCGCGCTGCCTCCCCTTTCCCCGCTGCTCTCATGATCCTCCTGCCTACCCTGTCACCCCCCTGCTAAAGGGGAAAGGGGGGGGGGCAACCCTTCGCGTCGCATCACGCCCTCGCGGCGTGGCGGTGCGTGACAGTCGCCGCTGGAAGTCCACGAAGTCGTTCGACATGCAGTGGGGTCGCCGGCTCGGCCCGGTGCTGGCCGTGACGTCACGGCTGCCCCCGGGGTTGGTTTCACCGCCACCCCCGCGCTGAGGGTGTTCCCCGCACAGCCATGGCCCACCGCCCAATGCGTCACCTACACGCGCATTGTGGTTGGTGTGTGTCTGTGTGTGTTTTGTTCTTTTATGAGTTAGGGATGACGTCACAACTTGCTATCAACCGCCCCCCCCCCCTCTCCCTTCCGCCCCCTTTCTTAGTCTGAAAGTGGACTGTGGTGGCGGGCTGTAGTGGCGGCGTCGGTCACCTTGCTGGTCTGCTTGCCCGGTTTATTCTTTATACTTTGTCGTCGTAAAAGTGGTAAGCCGTATTTAATTTTCGTAGACGCATATGGTGCGTTCGCGCCGCCGCCGCGGCCTGTCGAGTCGGTCGCCGTGCTGTGCTCCCTCTGCGGCGCACGCGCTTGGGCTTATCGGCCCTGCCCTCGGCTGGCCAATTTATTTTGGGTTGGCGGACTGATAACCGGAGCTGAGTTTCGGAAAAGATTAAGCAGCGAGGCCAGCGGGAGGGGGCTGGGGAGGGGGGGGGGGGTCGGTCTCCTGTCCTGTCCTTATCGGCGCGGACCAGCGCGACGCTCATCTGGAGACTGGACTGGAGTTGTGGTGACCAAAGGG
>NW_026267196.1:40108-40658 GCF_000697945.3 Frankliniella occidentalis
TGAGAGATGAATAGTCTTCGACGCCGATTCGACATCGAAACGTCATCGAAATAGTCGAATAAACGCCATTTTTACGTTGATTCGGCGTTGAATCCCCCCCCTCCTCGGGACGCTGCCCGAACGCTCCGTTTGATTTTCGTGTTACCCATCTTGTTTCCTTGTCGTTATTGAAGGCGTCGTTGTCGTGTTTCCCCTTGCGTCCACACGGTCACTCGGCCCGTGCCAGCGCTGCGGGCGCTCAGGGGCAGGGGAGGGCACCGACGGGCACCACGTCCCAAGTCAGCATCCGTCGCTTGTAATGATGTAATTCTTAAGAAGTGTTTTGGAATTATACTTTGAATGCTTTACACACTTCCCACATTTCTCAATAAAAATAATAAATTTTAATGGGAAAAGTCATTATTTTTGGCATAACTTTGTTGGTTCCTCAGTCCCCACATTACACGACGCTCGCCTAGTTCTGAGCGACATATCAATTATTGATCTTCGATCGGTGGCCGTTCCTTTCTCCCCCATGGCCTCCAGGCCTTGCACCGGGTCCTCGGGTGCC
>NW_026267196.1:40708-42636 GCF_000697945.3 Frankliniella occidentalis
AAATAAATAGGTTGTGTGAATAAATAATTATTAAATAAATGTAAATAAATAAATAAGTAATGAAAATATAACTTAAACAAACGAATGAATAAATAACAACTCTTGACTAACTTAAAAATAACATCTCATCCCATTGGACAACTTCAATCATACTCCGGCATTTATTAATTAGAGATAGTTCATTGGAAAACTATTAGCCTTCCTCTAAACTTACGCACACCAGTTCTACTCCTTATGGTAACATTAATGTGGCACAGGGTTTTCTTAGTTCTAGTTTTACATGCACTTGGCTCACTAGTTTACCAACGTGTTTTCTATTATTTTAATTTTACATTCAACCAAACGTTTATACAACAGACATTTATACTAGCACACTCTCGCCCACGCACATGCACGACAAACACAAAAACATACATACATACGCACACGGACACACTCACGGACACACACACACCATACACACATGCGCGCGATCGTTGACAGACAATACAAATCGCACAGATACAACTCATAAGGCCGCGGCGGCGCCCCGGCCATAGCAAAGTCGGCCAGACGGCGCGGCGATCAGCTGTTGGCGATCGCACTGGATAGGCCAGGCGTGGCTGAGCGGGGCGCTGCCGGTTCGATCCAGGCCCCTCCCCTTGCATCGCGAGGCCTTTGTCCAGTCTCGCTCATCTCTGATCTGACATCCTGGGCTCCGCGCCGCGCCCGGCAGCACGCCGCTCTGGTGCGCGGGGTGTGGCGCGGCGTGGCGGTTTAGTCACAGCCATCAACGTCATACCATCTTTCGCCAGGGCCGCGGTCTGATCTGGCAAGATTGCGATGAGCAAAGGAGAGGTTCGAGGGTCTCGGCCCCTTTCCCGAGAAAAGTCGATGGGTCGGTTCCACTTAAAAGACTACGGTCATGTACTGCTGCGTGCTCATCATTGTGTCTTTCCGTCTATATCTCTGACGGTGTGAGGTATTAGGCAATGCTGAGGTACGTGCACCAGCACAATTTTATGATCTAAACCTAAACTAAGGCGACGTGGTTGACGTCACAAAAGTCACAGAAAACGTAGTAAAGAGAAGAGAGAGCAGTTATACTCAGTCCATGTCGACGTAAAGAGTTTGACTTTTCAGAGGTTGCCCCCCGACATTCGCCGCAGGGGTGGCTCAGGACGCCACCGCTTCCTCCGCCGCCGCCTCCGCCGCCGCCTCCGCCGCCGCCTTCCCGGCACGCCCCTGGCGGCCCTGGCCGAGGCCCTGGCGCCCGGGGCCGCGGTAGCCGGCCTGCTGCGGCTGGAAGAAGTGCTGCACGGGCTGCACGGGTTGCACCTGCCGCAGCGCCTGCGGGGCCAGGCCCGGCGGCCGGTGGTTGAGGGGGTTGAGGCCTGGCGCGCCCTGCGGCACGCCCCCGCCCCCGCCGGGGCTAAGCACGGAGGCCGCGGGGGCTGGCTGGCCCGCGTCCTGCTGGCTGCCAGCCGCCTGCGGGTCCTGCAGGTGGTTGGGGTAGAACGGCGAGAAGGACTCCTGCTGCTCGCTGCCGTCCGCCACTGCAACAACACAGACCAGCGACGTCAGCCCCGCCCCAGTGTCGTGTCGCGTCGGGCGCCACCGCGGCTGGGCACCACGCCCTACTCACCGAAAGCTGGGCCGCCGCCCAGGGGCCGGTAGTCGTCCACGACCTCGTAGCTGTCCCCGGGACTACCGCCGCTACTGACGCTGCCGCCACCGCCGCCCTCGCCGGTGTGGTCCAGGGCCTGCGACGGAGAGTTGTAGGCGTCGAAGGGCTTGGTGTAGCCCACCACCGGCTTGCGGTAGTACGAGGCGGCACCGGCTCCCGGGTGCGGCTGGATGGGCACGTCGTAGCTGCTGGGGCGCTTGTACGAGTAGCTCGGCTTGTACGGCGACGCCCCGTACGAGGACTTGTGGTGGGCGTGCGTCCA
>NW_026267196.1:42976-43487 GCF_000697945.3 Frankliniella occidentalis
TTCAAGAATTTGTTTTCAAAATGTTTCCATTTTTTCCTCAAAAGTTTTAATTTCTCAAATTAGTATAACTTTTTCCAATTTTTCTGGAAAGGCTTCCAAATATTTCCTGGAAAAAATCGGACTTCAGAATTCCTAAACAAGAGTCTTCGTCACACACGGCGTGCACACGACACGCCATACTCCCCGCCGGGTTCCCTTTCCCTTTTTCCCCGCCCTTTCGCTTTCAGTCCCCGGCGGTCCCTCCTCGGCTCGTCCTCCCGCGCACCTCACCCTGCTGCTGCTCCCGTGGCTCATCAAGGATGAGACGGAGCTTGACTGCAGGATGCCGCACGGCGGTGGCGCCGGCGCCGCCAGCTTGGCAGCGGCGAGCGGCGCCTCCTTCTGGACTAGACCCGAGGAGGGCCGACGCCCCCTCCATCGTGCGGAATTCAGGACTTTCATGTGTGTCCAGTCCCTCGGGCAAACTGCAGTGGAGTGGGATTAAGTGTAATTAAGTGCGTTTCATTTGTTC
>NW_026267196.1:52290-56424 GCF_000697945.3 Frankliniella occidentalis
ATGGCCTCCAAGCCTTTGCACCGGGTCCTCGGGTGCCCCAGGCCACGGCCACGGCACCGGGTGCTCCAGGATGGTGAGGGCGGACGAGGGGTATCCAGCGTATCCAGCAGGTGCACCAGGACAGTGAGCGCGGGCGAGGGTACACAGACACAGCGGGTGCGCCAGGACGGTGAGCTTGGGCCAGGGTACCCGACAGGTTGGTGGTGGTGTCTGAGGTCGTGACACCTGATTGGGCTCGGGCGTAGGGTGCACCACGCCCTGCTCCGAAGCGCCCTGCCCCGCCCCACACCGCCCTGCCCCACCCCGCCCCGCTTTACCCCGCTATGTCTGGCCACGCCCGCCCGCCACGACCTCGCAGCAGCAGGACGCCGGCGACGTCGACGTACTTGGCCAGGGCGGGGCGCTCCGCCGTCTATCTCCTCCACGCCATCGAGTCGGCGGGCGAGCAGAGCGCGCCGGTCGCGGCGAGGTGCCAAGCACCGGCGAGCGCGGCAGCAGCAGCAGCGGAGAACAATGGCCCACATAAAAAGGGGAATCATCCTTCCCGTTTACTTTTCAGCACAAATATCGGAAGTCGACGATGGACGCGGAGAAGAAAGGCAACATACCGGGAAACACACTACCGCGAGCGCTGGCTGCACGCCCAGAGCAATGCAGTGCTCGTCGAGCGGACAGCGGAGCGCAAAGGAATAGTAAAAACTTCCGCGGAGGTATTCAGCGTAAAATGTGCGAAATGAGCGTCGCAGCTTTGAGAGGTCTACTCTGCGGCTGTTTTACTCGCCGTCCCACGGGGCGCCCCTGCCTCCTGAGCCCCATTGTCTTAGGAGGACTTCCTCCCCCCTCCCCCCAACCCCCTTTGCGAGGAATGCCTCTGCCTCCCACACACCCTGCCCCTGAACCCTTCCCCGACAAATCACACGGACAGGCCCCGGGGGCGCCTTATGGCCGCCCATGGAGTTACGCCCGACCCTTCCCCCTTCTCTTGCCGCTCCGCCCGGCCCCGCCCGGCCCATCGTTCCCCCGGAACTGTCCGGCACGTCCAGTCATAATGAGAGAGGGGAGGTTGGGTTAGGTCAGGCGTGAGGCGTGGCGGTTGCCAGACGGACGGACGGACGGACGGACGGACAGTCTTTTTTTACTTAAAAAAATTAATCGAAATTTAATTTTTGTTTTTGAAAAGCTAGACTTTAATATGTGTTGCAATTAATTTGCAGAGTTAAATATGTCATCGGTTTTGAATTTGATCATCTCTAATCTCTGAACTAAAGGGTCTTCTGAGCTCAGTAGAGTTGATGGCCCCTTGACGGCCGCCCGAGGGCGCGGTCTGGGGTGGGTGCGCAGCTCTAGCGCTGCGCTGGACGCACCGCGACGCTAGTACTTGGTACTTCCCCATCACGGCGTGTTGATCGCTTCCGCAACACTTCCGCAGAGAAACGCCATATGCCGGCTGATTACTCGAACTGATGACTGGCGGCCGGAATCTGTTTCCTATTTGTTTCACACTCTCGCCGCCAACGCGGACTGCACGGAGCGGTCTCGCACTACACTGGAACTGAAGACTGTGAGACAGCCTCGCGTACCGTCTCCTACTCTGGTTGTCGAGCTCGTATGTCGTGTGCTTCGCGTATTTCATTTCCGAGTGTGCGGCCGCATCCGACACATGGCTGATCTCCCGCGTGCCTACAACCGCGTACAACTCCGAAACTGTGCCCAGAAGCAGACGTTTTCGCCGAGGCTCGACCGAAGTGTGTGAGCCAGGAAGACTGCTCGACACACGACGCGCGCGGGTTGAGGGGTGAGGTGGATCAGAGTCGGCCGCGGGCGCCGTAGAGCGTGGAGGTGTTACACTCTGCGCGGACACGGCTGGTTAGTCCGAAATAATGACCAGGTATGAGGTGAGGGCTGCTGCAGCAGCCGCTGGAGGCTGCTCCGTTGCGCCTTGCTGTCTGCAGCTGGAAACGACCTATGCAGCATGCAGCTTGGTCGCGGTGCGCCGCGTCGGGTGTCGGGTGTGTGAGGGCAAAAGGAACTTCTCCCTTACTCTCCCTCTCTCTACCTCTTTCCCTAACCACTCACAGTTCCTCACAGAGTATTCTCCATTATACGAAGAAATTGGTTTGTAATAAATACATGACAAACTCAGTGAGAGATGAATAGTCTTCGACGCCGATTCGACATCGAAACGTCATCGAAATAGTCGAATAAACGCCATTTTTACGTTGATTCGGCGTTGAATCCACGTTTCTATCCCCCTATATGTCTCTGCGGGAGCCCCTGCGATCGGGTGGGTAGGCCACCACGCTGTACAGGCGTGCACGCCGGCCAGCAGTGCTGCCTATCTCCAGGCGCTCGAATCTGCAGACGACGTCGATGACGCACACGGCACGGCGTCCTTCTGGAGAGTTTTCTTCTTTCTCTTTTCTTTTACTCTTTGCAGCAGAACTGCATGTGCGCGTTCCGCTGCGCCGCTCTGCCACCAAAGTGAGGGTGGAGTGCGTGAAATCCCTCTCCTCCTGTTTGTAGTAGGGGAGGGGGGAAGAGGGGGGCTCACCGTGCGCGACAAGAGACAAAAGAAAGGGGCGTGGCCGCGTGCCGCGCGTGCCGCCTCCGTTTGGACGCTGACTCGGTCCAGAAAAACGAAAGCGAAATCTCGTGCCCCGCGCGACGTCCATGTCGAAGCAAAGTAATGTCACCGCGGCGCATGCGTCACAGCAGCAGCAAAAGAGCTGCGGGAAAACCGCCGCGTGTGCGAACCGTCTCACGCAAACGGGACAAAACTGTGGAGACTGCACCCATCTTACAACCAAGTGGCCGTGTTTGCAACATTGTGACAATTTGTCGGCACGAGATGTGAGAAATGCTCTTATAGAGATGCTCGGAAATGTCTTTACTTTGTCGTACATACAACACACTGGTTCTGGTTCAATGATATTTTTCATTTGTTAT
The DNA here is from genome assembly GCF_000697945.3 of Frankliniella occidentalis. Lineage (NCBI taxonomy): Eukaryota > Metazoa > Arthropoda > Insecta > Thysanoptera > Thripidae > Frankliniella > Frankliniella occidentalis. The sequence continues at coordinate 55,237 of NW_026267196.1, forward strand.
TCTTGCAACGGCAAGGACATTTCGATATCAATTCTTCGCGCACGATGACGAGACGGACGTCAGGCCAGCATGAAGAGGGTAGGAGTGGAACGAGAAGAACGCCCTCGTGTGTGTTTTTGAGCTGCTGCGCGGCCACGCGGATGGCGCGAGGATGGCTGTTTGTTCGCCGATTGTTTGAGTAGCAGACGACATCGCACGCGTGGCGGCCGTACCCGGCCCGTGGAGCTGCTGCCGCTGCTGCTGCTGCCGGCGCGCCAGCCTGCTCGCGCACACCCACCACCAGGCTGGGCCAACCGCGGGCGCGGACCGCCGACGCATCGGCGCACACTTTGCCGAGCGAAAACGTTAAATAACTCGTTCCCCTTACTTCCTCATCGTGTAGACCGCCCCCCCCCCTCTCTCACTAAAAAAAGTTAAGGTGCACACGAAAAACGCAAGTTTCAGAGATCGAAAGATAAGGCTCATTAGAGACGTATATTTCGCATACACCAAAAGAGCCTTGACCCCGCATGGCTGAAAATACCTGGGCTGAAGGCAAATGGGCACCCAAACTCTTCAATTTATACAATTCGACGTTTAAATGGAGGAGATGAAAAGGGCGGAAATATCCAAGAATAAGGTCCGCTAAAATAAAGTGCCTTACTTTGCGTATGAGCCCAGAGCCCGCGGAGCCTGGCGGTGCCGGTGGAGGCGCAGCTGCAGTTGCGACGGGACGCGTGTCCTACACGGCGCGGCCGTGTTCTCGCCCCGCCCCGCCCCTCCCCGCTCCCACGGCTCGCCATGAGAGCCACCCTCCTCAATAGCCCGTTCCCCCGGCCGCGGGATGCGCCCTAATAGAGCTCGGCGGGGAGGGACGAAATAAAGATCCGCGGAAGAATAGAAGAGGATACGGCGGGTCGGGAGTAAGGGGGAAGAGCCCGCCTCGAGAGAGCTCCCAACTCACCGTATCGGCTTCGGCTCGAGCGTGAGGCGCGACCGGGCGACCCACCCGCGGACCACTCTGCTATGAAGACTAACGAGAAAAAAATGACGGGAAAACTTTGACACGGCGGCCAAGGACGTTGTCGGCGAGATTTCACGGCTTTGCGAAGCGTATACCGAGTCGCGATAGTGAAAGCCTTTTTGTCTGTCTGTCTCTCTCCCTCTTCTGCTCCTTGCGTTTTCTGCTCCCTGACTCCTCTTCTCCCG
>NW_026267196.1:56474-58996 GCF_000697945.3 Frankliniella occidentalis
TCCCTCCTCGGCTCGTCCTCCCGCGCACCTCACCCTGCTGCTGCTCCCGTGGCTCATCAAGGATGAGACGGAGCTTGACTGCAGGATGCCGCACGGCGGTGGCGCCGGCGCCGCCAGCTTGGCAGCGGCGAGCGGCGCCTCCTTCTGGACTAGACCCGAGGAGGGCCGACGCCCCCTCCCCCCCTCCTTCAGTTGGACTGGGCTCGACTAATGAGCGGGTGCCATGCGACATGAGGAGGCAGGGGAAGGGGAGGGGGGGAGGAAAGAATTTTGCGGCGGAGCGTGACGCTCCTCGCGTTCTGCTCTTACGTTTCCAGTCGCTTTCTTCGACGCCGCCGCCGCAGCCGCGGCCGCCCGGAGGAGTGAAGTATGTAGTAAATCCTACTGGCCTGCTGGCCTGATGCCCGGCATATCAGCCCCCCTCCCCCTCCCCCTCCCCACCAGCCAAACGCGACCAACAGCAGCAGCAGCGCCCGGCGCTGCTCTGCATGTGTGGCGCTCTCCGCCGAGAGGGGAGAGAGGGGGAGCACATAGGGGAGTAGGGAGCTGTCGGCAGGAAGGGCTTCCACGGCTACCACCATTAGCTGTTATCGGTGCTAATTGCCATGCGAGGGCGGGTCTGCCCCCTCCCCCCCTCTCTCTCTCTCCACCCACCTCCTTACGCCCGGGCAGCGAAAGCGCTCCTCTAGCTCGGCCGCCCGCGCCCTGCATACATTCGTAATGTAGACGACATTATTTTGGCATTCTCCGCAGAGCTGCGGGGGGATCCGCGGTATGGCGGCGGACCAAATGTACCGGCGTGGAGTGGCCACAGTGTGGCCACGGCCTCCCGGTGTCTGTGTGGTGTGGGTGTGCGACCCCGCTCTCTCGCCGGCCTGCTGCGACAACCCTGTGTGGGCTCAAACATCCGCGGGAGAGGATGAGTAGCAGCGCCGGCGGCGTGGCCTGGCGTGGTCGGGCCGCGTCGGCATCTAGGCCCATAGGGAGGGAAGGCCTTCCCGATATGTGGGGCCTCCCTGCGGTAAGTGACCGGTGGCGTGGGCCAGGCCGGAGGGGATATCACTTTCTCCGTCCAGGCCCCGCCTCGCCCCGCGAATGCGTGCGATTGCGTGACTGTTGCGCCTAGGTGATTAACGCAGCTCGCCAGCCCGACGAACGTCTCCTCCAGGCCGGTGTAAAAGACCTTGATGACGACGGCTGACAATGATTCTACTATCTGTGCACGCTTCTACATTAACCATCTACTTGAAGGTGTAGCACACCATCACCCCCCCCCCCCACACACACACACACTCAAGTAAGCAAAGGCAGGACAATTTTGGATATATAGTGATATATGATCGCCGAGCACGCCCTTCTTACGTCGCCTGGGATCGAACCTGGGGGTGGCCGAGGCTCTGCCGGTAGATCGCACAACGCGTAAGTATACAACTTTCCTGTCCGCCGCCGCGGCCGCGGATTCAGAGCCATCATCTCACGGCGAGTTCTGCGATAGCTCTGCGAGTGCGTGCGTGCGGCGCACCTGGGAGGCTGCGTGGGGCTGGAGGTGGTGGTGGCCCCTCTGATTCCCGCGCCTGGACCAACGCAGCACGCCCCGCCGCCGCCAAGCGCGGAACAGGCTCGTTCACTTTCGTTTTCAATCAATACGCGCGCCAAAGTCCACGCACCGCGGCGGCCGCGCCGCACGGTGTGGGGGAGGCAGGAGGAGGAGGAGGAGACCGTGACCTTTCCTCGTTTATCATCCGCGCCGCCGGGGGGCGGGCAGCTCCCTGACCACGGTCTGCTTCGGTGGCGCTTCACGGGGAGCACGACGAGGACGACGGCGAAACCATAACCGACAAGAGGGGGCAAAAAACTGAAACTGGGCAACACAACAACTAGCCGACGAGGAAGAGGAGACGGGCGTAAGGAACGCCGGCCGTCCGTGTGATGATGAGCGCAAAAACTACGCGAGGTGGCGGCGGGGAGCGTACGAGCCGTGGCGGAGGAGCCTCGCGGACGAGCAAAACACGGCGGCCGTAGTCAGCGGCGTGCAAGTCGGGCCGCCGTGGGGCAGGGCAGGGCAGGGCCCGGCGGGAAACCGGCGGCCGATCCGACGGGACGGACAGCTCTGAGAGCTGAGTGGAGAGGCTGCGGATCTGCCGAGCCGGGCAAGGGTCAAACCTTCTCTCATGGTCAAACCAAGCCAAGCCGGGCCGGGATCAGACCTGCAGTCTGGACTGGAACTGGAAGCAGACTACTTGTTCACTCTCTTTAAATAACCCATCTCGTGTGCTTTCAGAAGTAGGCGTCGGCCCTGCGGCGGCGGGGGGACTCTATTGCGACCTGTGCTGCTCCCACGGCTAGCCGTGTCATAAAGGGTGGAAGAGTCCGTAACGCAAGCCCGTAGTGTCTCGCCGACACCCCCAGGAAACGTCGGAACTATAACCCGCGCGCCCGTCCCCGTCCCCGTGATGGTCCTGTGTGTGTGTGTGGGGGGGGGGGGGGCAGTTTCGTTTTCTCGTCCCGTCGAGGACCCCATC
>NW_026267196.1:67177-76393 GCF_000697945.3 Frankliniella occidentalis
CCCCCCACCCCGCCTTTCCATACAGCAGCGCCTAGCACGACTAAGTGCACCCGCCTCAAGTGCACCCGGCCAACCTACCCCACAGAGGGACGCGCACGGAAGCGCATGCCCCACGCGCCTCGGCCTCGTCGGTCAGTTTTGCTTTCACGTTGTCGCTCTCGTCTCCGCGCGGGCTCGTCTCCCACGCTCCCAACATGCGGACATTGGCTGACATTGCTCCCGCCGCGCTGGCGGCCGGGCGCCTGCAGATCGCTGGGTAGGCAGCCCCGCACGACTCGCGTGTGCGACAGTAATGGACTGTGCCTACCCACCAGGCGTTTCGTTGTGGAGGGGACTTTTACCGTCACCAATTTTTTTTTTCCTTTTGCACGAACTTTTCATTTAAATGTGTCTCGATGACCGATGATCATTATACTCTATAGCGCCGCTTGTAATCTGATGATTCTGCATTGAAGTTCTCCCAGACCCGCCCGGCATGAAAGGGGTACTTCACTCAAAATAATCAGTGTACTCTCTTAATAGAGTGCACTGCCCCCATCACACACGCACACTCAAAATCAGGAAAAATCAGAAAAAAATAAGGGGGAAAATCAAGCAGGATAATTAAAAAATAAAATAATCAATTGACCATTCGAAAAATCAGAAGAAAAAATAATTAGAAAATGGCAGGAAAAGTCAGAAATAAAAAGTCGCCATAACGTAAAATTCGGTTCATGCTTGCATTTCTAGTGTAGGACCTCCTGCCCGGCAGCCGTCCGGCACGCTCCCCACACACGCCTGGCGCGTGCCTCTTACGCCTGGCTGCCCGTACCGGGGCCCGTACGGTCCGCCGAGCTGATAAGGAGACGCAGGCCGGGACGCGTGGCGCGGGACCACAGCAGAGCGGGGTCCAGGCTTCCGGACCAGGGCAAGGCCGAGGCACCCCGCGGCACCGAGGCACTGGGTCCCCCCATCCAGCCTCCCCTTCTCATTTTCTCACACCTACACACACACACAAACACACACACACACGCACTCCTCCTCCTGTGTTCGTAATCTCTGATCACAAAATAATCGAGAAGCGTAGCCCTAACCGCAGCAGCACTAACACCCGGGTATAACAGAGCATAGCAGCAGGTCATAGCAGGTGGTGCGCATGTTGCGTTACAAGAAAAAGTATGTCCTGTGAGTAATACTGAATCGTGCGGGGTGTAGGGAGCGAGGAGGAGGAGGAGGAGGAGGAGTATCCCGACTTGAACGACGCCAAACGCCACCTCACGCAGCACGCCGCCACGACGGCTCGCAACCAACAGTCCGTCGGTGGCAGGCAAGTAGTATAGTGGCTAATGCTGCGCCAGCCATGCGAAACCGGCCGGACGTGGAACAAGCACAGGTGGCTGCGGCAGTAGTAGCAGCTCTGTGGGCACTCTGCAAACACACTCACGCCGGTGTGGGGTGGGGAATGAAGTGGTTCACGAGGAGGTGGTGGGGGTGCTCTCCGAGCAGCCTGACGCACGTCTTCTGTCGACCCCCCCCCTTGAAGTATTATGGGCTATTTCTGTCGACCCCCCCCCTCCCCCGTTCGCTTTCTTGCAATGCATCACTCATTCATATCGAAAAACGTTCGCAAGCAAAATGTGCTTCATGACACGCAGTGAATAAAGAGAGTAGACAACAAAGTAATGTATGTGATTGTTTATGAACTGTGCCCGAAGATGTTAGAAGTCACAGCAGCAATCGCTCAGCTTGCAGAGTCCGCACACACCTCTGGCAGAGGCGCCATATAGGCAGGCGCGTTCCCCGACTCACTGGCCACCACCGCTTTACTTATCCAGTACCGTCTTACCCCGCCACGCCCCGCCACGCCCCACCAGCTCGGACACTCCTCCCTATTATAAGAAAATTGGTTATTATATTTTTATGGATCCGCGGGAAATAGCGATTCCAATCGCGAAAGGCTCCAGTACTCCGCCGCTTAGCCGAGCCGTATACCTGACCCCCTGACCCGATGGGCCTCGCGGCTACCGGTGGGCCTTCCCTCGTGTCCCCGTGTATCGCGGCAAAAACAAATACAATGGCGAAGTTATTCGAATCATATGAGCATGTTTGAAGCATTGCCGCCGTCAGTTTGAATTTTTACATTAGAGTAAAAAGGCCTATTACTAAGTGCCTTTCACCATACGGTCCACTGCGGTCCACTGTCAAAAGCTTTGTTTTGCTTTGCTTTAAGAACTGTTATGCTTTGCAGAGTTGAGAAGAGAAATGCTTCGTTATTACAAAGCAATTGCAAAGCAGTGGTGCATGGGCCTGGTAGCAAGAGCTTACTATATACCAAGTAGTATGGTTGCTTCATAAATAACAAAGCTGTATTGCAAGAATGACCATTGCAAGCAGGCTTTGTGCTTTTGCTTTGGTACAAGCGAAGCACCCATGTATTCCTCGTAATACATGCAAAGTAACGGGGGTTTCGTATGAGCTCTTGACACTTCAGTCATAATAATAGATCCCCCCACTCCCACAGGAAACTTCGAAGTTAAAATCCCGAAATCAGGCGTGGCTGATGGCAGCGCCTCGTTGTGGGTTGCTCGGCTGCAAGTGCAGTGCGATGTCCCGCCCGGCGCGGCGGCAGTCGGCCCTCGTTGACATGTCTCCCTCCCTCTCGGCCGCGTAGCTTGCGAATCGTGACGCCCCTATAATTACTCAGTGCCACTCTACAACGCGCGCTTTAACGGGGAGAGACACCCTCGGCGTGCACTTGCGCACTACATACTCATGAGGAAGAAAGGAGTCGAGTGTGAGGAGGAGGGGAGTAGGGAAGAAGGGCGAGGGAAGCCGCCCAGACGACGACGTCTCCCCCGCTTCTAATGAGACCGCGTCATATCGCGAATGCAATAAAACACACTGGCACGGAAATCCGACGGGTGCCGCGGGGTGGAGGAGGGGGGGGGGGCGTGGCGGTGGTCCGCAAAAGAGAGTCCCAAGGAGGCTGGCAAAGGGAGCAGCTGGTCGTGCTCGTAAAGGTAACTGGGCAGGCGGGGCACAGCATAGTTTTAGGGCCGGGACGCTGCTAGGCGAGGCCAGGCTAGACGAGCGCCTAGGCGAGGAGGAGAGTCGCCGCGCCGCGGGCCGCGGGCCGGGCTCGGCTGGTCGACGCGACTGAAGCGGCGTGCGAAATACGGTCGATCGCTGGCTATCGGACTCTGTCGCTCAAATGGACACATCGACGGAGAGGCATAGAGGGACTGCAGAGAGGCCGACGAGCGTTTAAGCGTTGTTAGTAAAAAGCGGGCCAGCCTGGCTATATAAGCCGGCGTTAAACTCGCGGAAACGACCCAATCAACTAGTTTCCTGAGGAGTAAGAGACACGCTGGGAGCGTTTGCCGCTTATGCTTTCAGAAACAACGCACGCTGAGTGCGGATTGGGCTTAATTCCTTCCTGAAATCTAGGTTAGTGCAGCGTTTTTTACTTAGGCGGGGAATCTGCCGGCAATTAACCAATTGATACATTGTTATAACAGAGTGTGTTCTCAGTCAGCACCATTATACGACCCGATAACTGAGCGCCAGGAAGAGAAACATGAAAGTCACAATGCGTGAAGAGGATAGCAGGCGGCGCACGTCGAACAGCTGATTTTGTTACGTTAGAGTTCACTTCCTCCTCTGCTTCCTCTTTTTTTCGCGGTGTATATAGCACCGCATTCAGTCGGGGTGGGCGTCCCACGTCCGTTCCCGAAAACGCCGAAAACACTAGCCTCAGGCAAACGGGTCGGTCCCCTCTGTGAAACATATGTTGTCTAGACCTTTCCTTAAAAATGAATGTGTCGCCCAATGATTATGTTCCGTGATATTTTTGTCCCCATCGGTGCATTTTGAATCGTTTCCTCTTTGCGTGCGTTGAACTGTGTCCTCTGCCCTCCGCTGCTCTCGGCACAACACGCGGCTGGTGGTCTCGGTAATGCAGGCCGAGACCGTCGCCAAAGAGCCGCGCGCCGTGCGCCCGTCGTGGACGAGACCACACACTCGCATACGCACACTCGCCTGCAGGAGTTTGTTAACTTCCTCGGCGGGCACGCCTGTCCCTCCCCTGTCCCGCCGGGCTGGCACGGTGTATCAGTGAGTCCGTCGGTCCGTCAGTCACTCTCGGTACTTCCCCTCGGCTCTCCCCGCAAGCGCTTGCACGCAGGTACGGGGCGGAGCCTTAAAAAAAGAAAAGAAAAAAAACTAGTCGTGTACCTTACCTTCAGCCGAGTGAGTTGAGTAAAATGGTTTATAATTCTCCCGATGCTGCTGCTCGGCGCCGTGCCACGCCGCCGCCGCTCCTTGCAGGGTGACGAGATACCGTTGGGCCGTGGAAACACTACGCCTGACGTCGGGGCTCTGCGCTTCATGTGCGCGAAATGCGAGCAGAGAGCTCTGTGCGCATGCGCCGGGCCGCGCCGGGCCGCGCCGGACGTATATGAGCAGAAGATCGCGGCGCGCGCGATATGGTCCGAAGTGTGCGGCGCGCGGGGGGAATAAGTCCACCGGCAAACCTACGGTGCCGCGTATTTACAGCCCGAGCTGCTTCACCGCGTTTGTGTTGTAAACTCCCCCCCCGCCACCCCTCCTACTCCGCCTCCGGTACCTCCTCCCAGCGTGGCATAGAGACTCCTCGCAGCTCTATACCACACGGCACCGGCCGCGGCGGGAAACAGACGCGGACTCGCACTGCTCGCGCGAACCACAACGAGAGAGGGGGAACTACAATAACGTAAATTGATGTTAATAATGATAAAAACGTACGAAGCCGCGCTGTAACATAGAGAGTCGGACGCATCAGTAGACGAGTGACGGACGGCGGCGGTGGCGGCGCGGTGGTGGTTGGTCGCTCCTGACGGATGGCGGAGCCTCGTCCCTATCGGAGCGCACCGGCGGTGGGAGGGGACGCCGTCCTCATAAACACCGCCACATGAATCGCGTCCAAATTAGTTGAGTAGTTCTCGCACACCGCCGCGCTACCGGGCCGGGGCCAGGCAGTACATCACACCAATCACTCGCATCCCGCGACCCCTTCCCGGGACGGGCGGGCGCACGGCAACAGCTGTGCTCAAGAAAGTAGCGTACAACAAACAAGCACACACACACACGGGTGTCAAATCGAGTATCCGACACAATATAGGGCGTGGTGCCACACACACACACACGCGCGCGTCCTTCACATCATGCGCATGTTGAGCTGCCGGGGTGTAAGTACGTTATGCATGCAGTCCTTAATAAAGTGTGCGAAGTTCTCCCCCCCCCCTACACACCGCTTCCAGCCGAGGCCCCGCCACACTCGCCTCGCCGCGACGCGCTCCGCTAACCCCGCGGGGCCATATGGAGCGCACTCACTCCGTAGGGTCGCTCAAACTAAAGGGTTTCCAGGAGGCGCAGATGGTTCCGGGCCACGCACATGCAGACCTAGCGGGCCACCCGCTGTCGCCCCACCGCCTCCACTCCCACCTCTCGGTGCACCCGACCCAGCCGACCCCCTACTCGAAAGGTCGCTCCAGCCCGGAGCAAATTCACCAGCACCACCACCACCACCACTTTTTTCACGTATATAAATTAACATGCTCCTCATGGCTCATTAAAATGAGCAAGTGTTGAGTTTGCAGGGTAAATCCTTCAGCGCAGAGAGAACATGGTTAAAAGTTCAATTTTCAGGTCAGATAATGACCTAATGATAACCAGTCATACTTCTATAAAACACGACTCAAGCGGTTAGCAGTGCGATGTCTATAAATTACCCGAGACAGAGGAGCGTAGTGTGAGAAGCTGACGTCCCGACCGCCCCGCTGTGCAAGAGCTATGGACGCGCTTCGTGCTGCTCATAGAGACGCTTGAATCGCCATGGGCCTTCCACCAAGGCAGGGATGGGGCGAGGCGGGCGCGGCGGGCGGGCGGGGTGGGGCGGGGCGCCGTTGTCTGGCGTGCGATGCGCCCGCACGCCGCACGAACCGTAGGAAACACAGCCCGCAGGGCGTCCGTCTCGTTCATTGAAAATCTTTTGGGTGGGGCGAGCCCCTGCCCTGCACGCCGACTGTCCAGTGGTGTCCAGGAGCCGCGTGACGTAGCGGCAATGCGGCGAGGGGGGGAGGGGCCACGGGGCAGGGTGGGGCTAAAGGGGAGTCCACGACGTCCACTTGAGGCGGGGGCTGGGCTGGGGCCGTCCGGGTGCCCGTCCTTGTAGTATGGAAGACGAATGGACCAAACGATTCGCGTTGACGGCGACATGCTGGCAGCGTCTTGCAGCGCCCTGCCCTGCTCTATAGGCGGACTCGCGGCGTGAGAAACGAAAATGAAGTGCGAGACGTTGTCACGTCGTCGCCACTGCTTGGCAACGCAATGTGTGTGCCTGTCCGTGTGCCCGTGCGCACACACGCCACGGTAAAAACAGTTCCTTGATGGTTCAAGTACCAAGACACCAATTCAAGCTAGGCGGTAGGGTAAAACACATGGGGCGTCCTTGAATCGGTGACTTGGTCCTTGAACATCAAGGAACTGTTTTTACCTCCGCGGGGTATAGGGCAGGTTTTAGGCCCGGAGGGGGTGTGGCCTAGCGGCGGCTGCTCGATGTAGATCGCCATCCCCCGTGGCTCTTTATCGTCCGAATTGATCCTCCTCCTCCTGCTGTCTCGCCCAGCAGCTGCCAATACACGCCCGTTGCGCTGCAGACGAATGGGCGCTACTACTACTCCCGGAGCGGCGGCCCCACCGCGCCGCCGGTAGCCGTTCTCTCTGCTCCGCCCCCCCCCCCCCCCCACAGCTCCGCGCGCCGCACCGGTTAGCGGCCACTGCCGGAGAGATGAGATACACGGGAATGAGGCGAGCGAGGGCGACATGGGCGCAGCAGCAGCGGGCCGCACCTGCGGCTGCACCTGCTAATGACGCCTTTGTGTGACCCGATCGCTACTAGACCAGCCCCCCCCCCTCCCTCTGGGGCCATGTAGGCGCGCGCGCGGTGCCTCGCGGGGAGACTCAAACGCACTGAAGGCCGAGAGCACCAGAGCCTCGGTGTCCTCCTCATGCCGTGGGTCCTGGTTGTTGTTGAAAAGGGCACCGCGAATCCAGAAAATGGTATCCTTCAAACCAAGGAAATTTTTTTAAAAAAGATATAAGGAATTTTTTTGTCCTTGGTTTGAGGCATTTTCATTGTTTTCGAGGACATATGATTGACTTTATTTTAACGACATTTCTTCAGCTAATAAAAAATTTCCTCGTATTTTTTAAAGGTAAAAATAATAGCGTTGAAGCAAGGCATTTCACCTTGTTTCAAGGATACCATTTTCTGGTGCGCACACGCATGCACACGCACACGCACGCACGCACTCTCGTGTGGTGATCCGTCAGCGGGAGCCTCTTCAATAACAGCAGGCGGCGCGACGCGTCTCCATGGCGGGGGGACCGCCGCGCCGCGTCATGGCCCATTGTACACGCCCCGCCCCGCCCCACCCGAGAGACAAGTAGTGATCCTCCTCCCCCTCCCGCACACGAGCGGTCTACTTGGCTGTATTACGGTGCCCCGCCCCGGCCCGCCCGACTAAAGGCCCCCGCCAGCCGCGGGGAGGCCGGGGAGCGCCACCGCCGCTGCCGCTGCCGCTGCCCCGCATTGTCCACGCTGTCCACCTGACTCATCCTTTCCTCTCTGTCTGCCCGCCCCTCTCCTCCTCCTCCGGTGCCCTTTACAATTTCTCATTACGAGCTAATAAAGCGCGCCCTGTAACCCTTCCTTCATTAAGCAGATCAGATGTTGGGCGCACAGGTCACACCCTATCGGCGGCGCCGCTCCCACTTCCCACGACACTGCACTCAAGAGGCGAGTTAACAACCTGCTGCCCTGTCGTCTCCCGCGCTTCGCGGCCCGGCTCACGTTAGGTTTTGGCAGAAACAAACACCCTTGCCTCGCACCTTCCGCCACACCGTTCACAGTAACGCCGCTTCCCAAGTTTGACAAGTCCTGCTACTTTTATCAATCCGTCGGATTGCGCCGTCCCCCGTCCCGACCCGCCCCCGTAATCCGTAGTAAGACTGTACCACACTTAATTGTGCGGGCGGGTTGCCCACTCGCACACGCGCAGTGACCGTTCGGGCGCTGCGGTCAGTAAATCCAGGTGAAGCCACCCGCGTGCGCTCGTGGTTTCCGAGATAACTACGAATGTTGAGGGCCACACAGAAGACACCACCGGGTATTTTCGCATGTTCGGAAACATGTCAATCAGGTGGCGTCGTATTCCATCTAGTCGCGTGTATTGCCATATGTGAAACACGGTACCCCACACGGTTAGGGAACAGTCCGCGTGCTGACTTAGCGGTCCACGCCGCAAACATTGGCGCCCGTACGTCAGCGCTGCTCGCCCCGCCTCACAACAGCAGTGGGACTATCAAATTATTTTGTGGTGTCGTCCTTCCCTACTCGTTTTTTTAGCACCTTGTGATACCCGGGCCGTCTGCAGGCTGGAGGCGATAATGCAGGGCCCTCCAGCGGCATAGGGCGACGGCAGCCCGGGAGTTTGGGCGGCCGGTCCGGAGTAGGGCCTCTCAAACCGAATGGGACGGAGAGTCAATAAAGAATCAATCGACCACCTCCAGCTCCAGGGAGCTCCCCGGGATGCGGCCGCAACCGCTACCGACCGGGCCGACTAGTGAACGGAGAGACAAACTTTCAATTTGAGTAGGGGCCGGGCCGGGCTGGGCGGTAAGGCGGGCCGCGGGCCGCGGACACGTCCCCGCATCGGCATGCAGGTCGGCGCCGGCCGCCTGGGCTGCTAGGCCGTCCGGGGCGGGGCGGGGCAGGGCAGGGACCTCTCTCTCACTACGCCCAGTGCAGCCAATGGCCGGAAAATGAGCGGAGCTGCGCTCGCTCGGCGCGGCCGGCAGGGCAGCGCGGCCGGACTGGGAGCAGAGGAGGACTTGGAGCAACTTGGAGCGCCGCCAGCGGGGAGCAGAGCAGAGCACCACACTGCTGCTGGTGATTATTTCCACTCCTGCCTTTCTGCCCTCTGTATCCCGGCCCGACCCGGCCCAGCTCAGCCCGGCGGACTTGTATTCAGTAGACGTAAATAATTGTATCTCTCTCATACACACGAGAGAAGGGTTTTGCAAACGAAGCAGAGGCACATGGGTGTGCGCAAAGTGTAAGTCTGGCTGAGGATGGCGTGAGTGGTGGTGAGAGTATCGTGTTTGCAGAGCAGAGACTGTAGCGGCGGCGGCGCCCCC
>NW_026267196.1:78183-100211 GCF_000697945.3 Frankliniella occidentalis
CCCCCCTCAGAGGTTACAGTACTACACCAAACGTTGCTACGGGACGGGCGCCAGATTGCCGCCCGTTGCAAAAGCAGTCCGCCGAGAAGAGAGCCTCCTAGAAGTGCGACAGAGACAGAGGTGCGCGGAGGTCGGGCGGAAGGCGCCGCGCGGAGGCCAAGCAGGGCCAAGGGCGAGCCCCGTCCGTCTAGCCAACGGCGCGCCCGCCGCCCCGCTAAACGGCCGCGCGCGCCCTGCCCTGCCAAGTCCCGCCTGCCCCGCTGCTGTAACAGTATTCGGCTGGACTCGCCGTATCGGCTCCATTAGCTAGAGGGCGTCGTCGTGTTGTCAGCCGGCGGACAAATGTTCCCCCTTCTGCTCTGTAGTTTTGGTCGCTGCTGCTGTTTTTGGTAGGCTGTTCTGTTTTAGGCCAGTGTGGTGAGTGTGAGTAGGGAGAAAGGGACGTCAAAATTATTGGCAGTCACCCGCGACCTTCGTCATTAGCACTCTACGGGCGTCTCTCGGCAGGAAGACGGAAAGTTTGACACGGATCGATGTGTTTACAGTTTTAGGCCGTATGGTTCGGGTAACATTCCGTATTGCTACGTTTCCTTAATGAACAGGAGTGAATCACTGAATGAGGGATCATCCAGAAAGTATGTCCATCATTCGCCTTCAACGAACCTGCCAAGTTCAGGCCGGGCGGCCAGCTCTCAAAGCGCCTGGTAGGTAGATAACATCTTGCCTGCAGCGCATGTGTGTACTGCGGGATAGCCTATCTCGAGTTTCGCAGGCGCCTATAGCTCCCGTAAATTGTCGAATGTAATTGAGAAAAAAACGGGCGTACTTTCTGGACGATCCCTAACTAGTAGTCATCGTGTTTTCTTTGGGCCAATAACAACAACTGAAGAAACAAAAATCGCATCATCCATAGCGAAAGGAAGATCGCTCCTAAATAAGATTCTCTTATCGACCGGTCCAAGTCGGGCAACCGGTGAGCGGCACTAGTGGCTGGACGGCGGCCTGGTGCCCGACTCTCACCGAATGAGCTGCATTTGCACGCACGCACGCTGCGAGCAAGCGCATGAGTGCAGCGCGCAGCAGCGACATACTCCCGTCGACAATGAATGCGCTCGTCGCACAAGGAAAAGAAAAGACCCTACGAGATGACAACGTATACATGTGTACTTTTTGTTTATGTCGCCTCAACGGCACCTCTTTACATACTGCTTTTCCTGTGTGAAGAGCAGGGCAGGGCGCGTTCGCCGTCGCGCAATAAAAAACAGCGAAAGTTTTGTGCGGTCATTTACATAGCGCGCCCTCAGGGCCCCCACTCGGGCCCCCTGGCCCCAGCCCAGCCCCGCCCCGCCCCGCCCCACCGCGCCCCGAGTATCGTTAGGCCCAGCGACACATCCAGGGCGGAGCGAGGCGCGGAAAGAAAAATTCACTGCGATCATCGTGGCGCCGCCCGGCTCGCCCGCCCGTCCTCGTCCGGCGGCGGGGCAGCGCGCAGCGCGCTAGCAGAGGCGCCCGACCTAGCGCGATAAATCGACGAAGAACAAATATGTGCTCCCGCGGCTTGGGCCTACCTACGGACGAACCGGGTGCTGCGCCTACTTGCGCCCTCTGTGCTGCTGCTGCCTGACACACGTACACACACACTCACATACACACACATTCGCATTATATACTCACATGGACGAGTATAATGCCCATGCGTAATTATTTACGTACCGACCGTGCCTGCGCGCGCATAGACACCCCCCCCCCTCCCCCTCCCCCCCCCCTTCCTCTCTCTCTCTCTCTCCCTCTCTCTCTCTCTCCCTCTCCCTCCCTCTCTCTCGCACACTCGCACGCCGTTTTGTTTTTCCCGCTCTGTGCGGCCGGCCCGATAAAGTTTTGCCCCGACAATGGCGCCGGCCGGAATGGACCTCGTATAGTGGCGGCCCGGCGCTGCTGAATGGCGAGGCAGCGGCGGCGTGGGGCTCATAGTGCTGGACAGCTGCTGAACCCGGCTCGGCCTGCCCTGCCGCCCGTACACAGGCCACGCCCCCAGGAAAGCGATACATATTTTGTTTCGTCCGCAACAAGCAAAACTAAGGTGTGCCAATTATTCCTGAACATTTGGGGTACGGCATAACATATTGCGAGGGGCGCGCGTGCGCTGGAAATGCATGACAGACTATGGCCTCAGACCCACAGTTAAACAAACATACACGAAATGAAATGCGTACGGTGCGCTCCGTCAGTTTGTCATCAGGTCAGCGACTGTAATTTTGGATTACGGTCAACTCCGTAAAGGACGTACCGTTACTTCGCAAACCGTATTTTTGGTCAGTACAGCACTTGACTTAGACACTGAAGTACGGTCCATATCTTTACGGTCTGGCCCGGCCTGGCCCGTACATAAAATATACAGGACGAACCGTATGCAAACGGCAAACTGTACTTCCTTAACAGTGCCCGCTATTCCTGATCGACCCCCTGGTTTCCTAGTCGACGGCCCACACATTTCCGACAGCTTCTTCAGACTAACGCTTGCAGAGCAAGAGCAAAGAAAGAGCACTTTCACGGCCTATGCGTTTAGCTTTACTTCGACCGCAGTCCACTCGTGTAGCGACCATAGGGAGCCGTGGGTGTGAGTTTGGGGGCGCAGTATTAGCGTCCAGCCTGACCGAGGTCCAGACTCGAGTGTTTAGCCATCACACGAGCACACCACGCACTACTTAGGTCCTTCAGTGTGTGTGTGCGTGCTAGTGTGCTTGTGTATGGGGGCAGCCCTGCTTATTCCAGCCACCAGCAGTTGGCATACATGCTGCAGCGAGCACGTGGCGGGGCGGGGCGGGATGGGGCGGGGTGAGGCCGGTGGGCAGCAGACGGCCGGCGGGAGAGGCAAGCTCGGCTGCATTTTTATCGCCCGGGACCATTCTCTGCACACGACAGTGTCGCCGCCGTGCCGGTGCATGTGAGCGCGGCGCAGTGCAGCGCAGTGCAGTGATACGGGGGGCGGGCGGAGAGACAGATGTGGCGAGGCCGTGTGTGAGAGAGAGACCCACGGCCTCGGCGATAGGGATGCAAAGTGGTGCGCGCCGGGCCCGGGAGAGGCAAAGAGAGGAGAGCGGAGAGCGGCAGGGCGAGAGATCCGGGTGGTTGGTGCGTCACGGGAAGACGCCGGCAGCGGGCCGCGCGCGGGCCGCTGCCAGGGCGAAACGGCTCACTTTTCTCGCGCCAAGTCGGCAGGGCGTTTCCGACTAAAAATGCTAAATAATGTGTAATGACACACACGTGCACAACAACAGCGGACACTAGGTGGACGACGGCTCAACATGCGCAAGGACGGCAGAGAAGAAGCGCCCGGCAGCTGGAGGCCGGCGGCATCTGCACATGTGGATGTCGAGCACCGCCTCCTCCTCATCCTCCTCTTGCTTTAACAAGTTCGCCGAACTACCGCGCCGCGGCGGGGCCGGTCGTTGTGTCGCTCCATTCGCATTATTTCGCCTTTATGGGATCAACCTTCCCCGGCACGCCGCGAAGCACTTATGTGTCTGATCGGCGTGCAAAGGCCGTGGCGCGGCGTGGCGCGGCGTAGCGTGCGGTCAAATAATGGTCTTACGCGGGGGTTTATGTCCGACTCGCGCGCGGCACATCGCGGCGTGGCGCGGCGGAGAGAGCAGCACCGCGCCCTGCCCGGCTCCGCCCCGGCGGCCGCGTGGTCCCAGAGCATGAGCCACCCGGCCCGGCCCGCCGCCCGCCGCCGGTCGGGGGGGACCCGCGTAAGGCGAGCCCACCGCGCTATTGACACGGAAAGAGATCACGAACTGATCCGGGCCGGGCCGGCGTGAGGGACCTGCTACGGACACGTCGCGGACACGGACGGATTGTTGTATTATTGGACCGGCGATGGGATGGGATCGTTATGCGATGCGGTCTCTGCTCAGTGCCGCTCGGGCGAACGACCGACGGCCGAGTGCTTTCGCGCCCTAATCGTACCTCTGTAATATCACTCTACTTTGGTGGGTCCTTACGAGCTTTTTATTTGAAAATTTTCGCAATTGAATACTTGTAATAGAGGAATTGAAAAGTTAGTTTAGGTGATTTCTTTTTCATCAGATCCTTTTAGCCTTGTGCGAAAAGACTGACAGCGACCATGAGGACATTACGCGCAAACGCCCTCTCATATACACTGACCGTGAAGACTGATAAAAATACCAAAAACTGGAATGTTTGCAAAACCGGGATTTGGAATACGTGCGCAAACTTCACGCTCAACAACACCGGATTTGAACACTTTATAGGTGGTCAACTTAAAGATTTAACCCATAGAATAATATCCGACGAGGCGTTGAACACTTTTAGATGCGCGTCAGTGAAACGCATTAGACATCAGTGAACCTAACTTTAGGGTTGCCATGAGCTTGTGCGTTACCTGCCACTGCCGGCGCCATGTCGGTGTCCTCGAGCGCGAGTGAGGTGGCGCAGTGGGCGAGCACCGCGGCCAGCACAGCCAGCGGCTCCATGTCACCCGTCCGCATGATGGTGAGCAGGTGTCAGCTATCGGCGTCAGCTGCGCGTGTTGTTGTCGTCCGCCGCCGTCCGCTCGTCAGCTGCTGCTTGCTTGAGTATCACACCGCACACCACGGCACCTGCTGCACTGCTTCACCTCATCCTGCTCGCATGTCCGATACGCCGCCTCGGCGCTCACGTACGGCGCCAGCACAACCACTCACGTCGCGCGCGTCGGCCCCACCGTCTGCTCGCACAGCCGGCTCTGCACTGCCCGGCTTTGCGCAAGTCGCGGCCCGGCTCGGCTAGACCTCGTCCCGACTGCGCTCGCCCGCTGCTCGACTCGCTCCGTGCGCACTGCTCACGCCGCGACCCGCGCCAAACTGAAGCGCGCCGCCCCGGAACATCCACTAATAAACTCATTGCAGAGGAGGTTCGCCGAAAGACGGGGACGGGGCGCGAGAGCGAAGGCGAGAGGGGTGGTGGTGGCGGGGCTGGGCCAGGGTGCGGGCGGCGGACCTTCGCGGACACCCGCGAGGGACTCGAGGAGGAGGGGGCTCCGGAGCCTCGGAGGGGGGAAACAGCGCAGCGGGCGCGGCCGGCGGAACGCGCGGCGCCGCGAGCAAATAGTGGGGAGCGGACCGGAGTCGCCGGGGGGCCCGCAGCGCGCCAGCCGGGCCCCGTAGAGGATGGCAGACCCGGCGCACGCGCGTGCCTGACGGGGCGGCCTACCCAGCAGGCGGCCTCCTCAGCCGGGCCCCGTGGAGGCTGGCAGACCCGGCGCACACGCAAGTCCGACGGGGCGGCCTACCTAGCAGGCGGCCTCCTCAGCAGGCGTCCACTGGAGGCGTGGAGGGTGGCTACCAGCCAGGGCTCCGCCTTTAGGCTTTTTCCGCCTGCGTGGACTGTGATCATCTGTGTAGCAGGCGCTAGAGTTTGCAATCGTTTACTACCCCGGCGAGCTTACCCGATCCTATCCGGGCCGACAAAAGGCCGCCCCCACCGCTCAGGCAGGTCGGCCCGGGCCACATGGGCTGCAGCTCTGCACTTCTGGCGCGGACTGAAATCCTTCGGTCAAGATAAGTTGTCAGGACCTCCACTCTCCGCTACGCCAGATCTACGCTCTGCCGTAAAACGACAGGTGGCGGCCCACCTGACCAGCGCACGCAGGTGGGCCAGGCGGCGGTCGCCTGGCTGGGCAAGGCGACGCGGGTAGGCGGCAAGCGCCGAAATTCCGAGCTCTGGCACCTGCAAGGTGGGATATTGGTCGCGCAACACATCAGCTCATTGCGGGTTTCGTTAACGCAGTACCGTATCCGCGATTTCGGATCGAACGCCACGCAATGAGGGTCTTGCTTGAGGTTCCACAAACTCCGCCACGCGGCGGAGATGCCCCGCCCTCAGTATTTGGCCGCCCCCGAGGCGGAGGCCCGCGCGGCCCGCACCCGGGTTGGCCCGCGGGATCACGCTGCTGATTAGCTCCGCAGTTCAAACGGTATTTTTCAATTAGGCCGCGCGCCGCCTATGAAAGCATTCGTCACACTGCCTCACGCCGGCAGCCCGAGTCACTGCTCCGGTTTTGTTTCTGCGTTTGGCCCCATCGCGGCTTTCGCCGTGACGCGCCCCTTCACTGTCCACAATGGCGGGGGGCCTTGGCGACCCGGGGACTCGCCGGGCCTCATCTACGGCGCCACAATGCCATACAGGGGGGCGGGGGCCCGCGCCGGACCAACCGAGAAAGTAGCGATCGGCCGCCGACAAAGGGGCGATAGTGAAACTAACACCAACACATCAAACTGATTGGCCCGACATCCACATTGCATGGAATTCGGCCTCTATCAATTTTGTTTTAATTTTGATTCGCCCTCGTGACCCTTTTCGCATGAGGCCATCTTTTGTGAGCGGAACATTAAGGCACGGTGAATTTGTCGCCTCCGAACTAGGTGCCCAGCCCATTCTTTTATTCAGTACTTTAGTTAACTCCTTGCCCTTTCACTTAGCCGAATGAAAGTATGGAACCACAAAGGGAAATACCGGGAAATACGGTGCAGAGGTTCAGGTACACTCGAAGGGGCCTGCATGGAAAGTGTTTGGTAAATGTGTAAGGTTTCTCAGCCCATAGTCAGTCGCATTCCATTCACCCGCGGGTGCTGCTCGCCTGCTGGTCTCGGTGTTCGCCGCTCTCTGTCTGTGAATGAAAATGGCATGAGGCGTCGTCGCGTGCCTTCGTGCGAACAGCCCCACTAAACTACCTTCGAAGCAGACGCGAGTAGTTGTCTCTGTCTTTCAAAATTGAAAAAAAAAAAAAGCGTGAGAGTGTGACTGTGTGCGTGTGTACTTCTGCATATGGCCTGTCCGTGTGAATAATGCATTGGCGCCGCACACAACGCTGCCCCTCCCTCTCCCCCCTCCCCCTCCCCTCCTCTCCTCCCCGATGCACCGCGAGTATGACGCCTCACCGCGCCGCCGTGGGACAGAAAGGGGACGAGTAAGAGGAAGAGAGTATGTGGTCCGTTAATTTCTTGTAATCAATTTACAGTCGCGTACTGAGTTCCGTCCGCGTTGTGACTTTCAAATTAATTTTTTCTGAGTTCGCCCCGAAATTGCAGCACCGAAGTTTGTCTGGGTTGGCAACAAGTGACGTGGTAGAGGTGTGGACAACATATCTTGTCGGAAAGTTGCCTCGGAGAGCCAATAGCGGGTCCTTGCGCCAGACAATAGGCCACCCCCGGCCCGCCCGGCCGGGCCACATGGTGCGCTTTCGGGCTGCATGCTCGGCTCGGGTAGGGCTGCACTTCTGGCGCGGACTGAAATCTTTCTCCCAAGATAAGTTGTCCAGACCTTTTAGCTGGCAGGGTATGGGTACACATAAACATGCCAATCGAAGGGGTCGGCGCCGTGATTCGCATCCGTCCTTCCCGCAGCCGTGACGGTGACGGTGACGGGGCGGGATGTGACGGGGTGCAATGCATACGCGATGAGACTCGACGGGGCGGCTGGTGGGGGCACCTCCTCCTACGACTCTCTCGCGCGGTTTGCGCGGCCAGGGCATTGTGTCCACCTCAAAATGAGAATTCGCGAGAGCGTTTGTCGGGCCATGCACGTCTGGAGAGTTCCGGGAGTCCCATAGCGGTGCGTGACGGGCCGGCCCCGCTGTACTTGGCATGCAATCTCGCCCGGGCCGAGTGCGCCGCGCAGTGCGGGTGGGACACTATGTGCCCGTCGTATAAGGAGCGCCCAGGGTGTCGCCGGCGGCGCGACCTGACCTGCCGCCTGACGACCCGCGTCTGACCCTCGACTCGGGCACCACACACCCGGTGTCCCTGGCGGAGCACAGGTGCCCGATGTGAAGCTCGGGCTCCTTACAGAAGGTCCCCGCCGAACCATCGAGACGCCCAACGTAGTCCTGCCCACTGGCACTACGGAGAAACCACGGATGTTTTTTCCGTACTTTGCCACGGACTTTTTAAAGTGTACATTTTCCACTTGTCGTGTTTCCAAGGGGTTCCGCGTGATTGTTCAAATACTGTGCACAAGTCGATGGGCTACTAACCGTCAATGGTATGGCCCAGTCGAAACAATATGCTCCCACGAAAGAGTGGTCATCTCATCAGCACTCGCCGTGAGCACTGTTAGGTCCCCGTGTAGTTTCTACATGTCGCACCCGGTGAGCGCTATATGCAGACTGTTGGCAGTCGCCGTGGCCGGCCACGCCCCGCCCCGCCCAGAGCACATAAAGACGCGCGCGCGGCCATACAAAGTCTCCCATCCCATCTCGTTGCCATTGTCCCCGGAGTCCCCCGCGCCGTAGACACGCCGTAGGCACACGCGTCGCGGGGGTTATGTAGGTCTCTCCGGCGGGTTATGGGAGCCACACAGGTCCCCCCCTCGGGGTCCTTTGGCCCGGCCCGCGGCGGCGCGGGAGCTTCCAAGCAACACGCGCCTACGGCAGCCCGAAAGTAGGAAGGAGGAAGACAAGCACCTCGCTTGATGGGGACTCGCATGTTTTGACCTCGCTCGGTCGGTTCGAGTGGCCCGAATGGAAGTTGCCGCCGCCGGTCGGGGTCGGCTATCGGCGGCGCAGTGCAGTTAATTCATCACTGGATCCCAACAAGCGACCTAAAACCGCTCGGGCGGCCGAATTGTGTTGCAGCTGGGGCCTCACCGCGCCGCCGCGCCGCCGCGCCGCCATGTGCATGTTGTTGTGGCCCCTTTCCTCGTTCGTTATTAATGATCATCGTCGTCCTAATCCGAGCCGTCCTTCCCTACCGTGTGCCATTGAACAACAGCCCCATATACGAGTCGCGCGATGAGGCTCTCCCCAAGGTGTGCGCGGGGCCGCGCGCGTGGCGGCGTGGGGGCCCTTTTGTAAAACCTGTCGATCGGCCGATCCGTCGCATCATCTAGGGCCCTATGGAATTCCCTTGCCAACACCTCCGGCCGGCCCTGCTGCCTGCCCGCGCCCCGCGCCGCGGTGCCCTCCGCCCTGCCCCTGGGGGGCGCCCTGCGGGCGGGGCCGCGCCCGGGCCCACATGGCTGCGGCGGCCCCCCCGGCCCGGGCGCCCATTCACCAGTGCATGCAGTGCGCACCCCGCCGAGCAGGGGCCGCCGCCTCGAACGGGAGGCCATGCTGCGCGGAGTCCCTTTGAGTCGGCGCGGTCAGGCGTCTCATGCCGCGTGGACGGGGCGAAATTGGCTGTCGTCGTGGGGGCTGGGCGGAGGAGCAGTCATCTCGAAGGGCCGCGCGCCGCTCGTGGTGGAAAGTTAGATGCTGCTGGTCTGGCTTGATTCAGTCAGTGTTCCAGTACGAGTAGTTTAGTAAGTCAAGTGTCGGCAGCCCGCAGCCCGCTCCTCCTCGGGAATTTTCACTAAACTTGTTTCGTAACACAGAACGATTCAGTCTGGAGGCGCCCGGGCGGGTAGGCCTCCCGTCCGCTCTCACGCGAGAGTGGTGCCTACCCACCAGGGGCTCGGCCGGGTCGGATCGCACACCACGGCTGTCTGATTCGTCGATCCGCCCCTCGCCCTACACGCTGACTAGAGCAGCAGCAGCAGCATCACGACAGGCGCTGCCCACTGTGAACCTGATGAGATGTGCCATCTCGCCTCCTCTTGTGCCGAGGTGGGCGTGCCTCCGCACGTCTAATCTAATCAGTGCTTTTTCAGGCGCTCCAAGCAGCTCTCTGTCTAATTTACCATCTTTTGTTTGTCTCTTTGTGTGCCCTACCGCTCCCCTCCCGCTGTTCCCCTGTTCCCGTTTCTCTCCTCCATGCTACGTTTAGAAGGGGGCTTCCTTTGGCAATTCACAAATAAATGCCAACCAATAAGACGCCTGCAAAGCTTTTGGACGACAGGCTCTCGATAAGCAGCGGTCTAGGAATAAAAATGCGAGTGGGGAAAGCGGTGTCTAATAATACACGGTCCACTCGAAAACGTATTTCCGCGACGTTCCCTTTCCCCTTCTCCTCTGCACGTGTTTACAGTCCGCCACAGCCTCCGCTGCCACCGCCGCACCGCGCCGGCTCGCGACCACTTGTGACTGCAGACGCCGCGACGGCCGCACGTCTAGCTATATCTCGTCATTACAATGACTCTCCAGGCAATTAAGTACGAGTTGGGGAAGCTGGAGATTTTAGATCAGCTGCTCTTGCCTCGCGAATCTCTTTACGTACGCGTCAGTCGCGTGAAGGACGGATGGGAAGTGATACACAATATGCAGGTAACATAACCTTGATTTCCATGCTTGAAAGGGAAGGCTTTCGGAGGTGGAACGACGGCTTAGTTGGGCGTATCAGTGGGAACACTATTACTTTGGTTCTGACATTGAAAAAAAAATAAAAAAAATACAAACTGACATTGTGGAAGAAATTTTAACCACTTTCTCTTGTTGGTATATATGTAATATCTCAAGTGCCTGTTGCTCAATGAAATTGTGTTGAAATAATAGTTTTAAATTAGCTAAATTGTTTCAGGTACGAGGAGCTCCTGCAATTGCCATTGTTGGTTGCCTTAGTCTTGCAGTTGAGCTCCAGGGAATGGTTTATGATGACAAAAGCCGACTGCGACAAGATATTGAGGGCAAATTGAACTACTTGTGCTCTGCTAGACCGACAGCTGTCAATATGAAAATAGCAGCAGAGGAGTTAACAGCTGAAACAAACAAATTATTCAGTGATGAGTCTGTTATCGATGCTGAAGACATGAAAAAAAGGTAAAAGTCAAAATTATCTTGCTTATCCATTTAAGTTTACTCGCTGACATATTGATTTTTTTTCTCCAGAATAATTAAAAGTATAGAATCTATGTTGGAAAAAGATATCAGTGATAACCGTGCGATTGGTGGTCATGGAGCTCAAGCCTTGCTGTCTCACGTTAAAAGTGTGTCTAATTCAAAAGTCCGAGTTCTGACCCATTGTAACACAGGCTCCCTTGCAACTGCTGGCTATGGAACTGCCCTTGGTGTCATTCGTTCATTGTTTGCTTTGGGAAAATTGGGTGAGAAAATTTCCGTGAGATTTTCAATTAGTATTTTAGTTGTTTGCACCTAGTGTGTGTTGTAACTCAGTTTGATATTGATTTCACTGGTTTCACACATATAAATATCTCTCTCAGAAAAAGCATACTGCACAGAGACAAGACCCTACAATCAGGGAGCTCGACTCACAGCTTATGAACTTGTCCATGAAAAAATACCTGCCACAATGGTGTGTGATAGTGCAGTATCCGCTCTCATGAAATCAAAAACTATTAATGGTGTAGTTGTCGGAGCTGATCGAATCGCAGCAAATGGAGACACAGCAAACAAAATAGGAACATACCAGGTCAAATATTGATACAAAATCTCTAAAATATTTCTTTGGCTTTCAAAATTTGTTGTTTAATTGTCTTTTTGTCATCATCATTTACAGATTGCTGTTCTTGCTAAGTATCACGGTGTTCCATTTTTTGTTGCTGCACCTCTCACTTCAATTGATTTGGATACCCCTAACGGTGACCGCATTGTTATTGAAGAGAGACCTGCAATGGAAATGACGCATGTTGGAGGGCAACAGATTGCTGCATCTGGTAAAATCACCTGTATTAGTATGAGTGGGATATCAGGATGGATTTGAATCAATTGTTCATTGCTTTTTACCCCTTTTCAGGCATTAACTGTTGGAATCCAGCATTCGATGTTACTCCTGCAGATCTCATAACTGGTATCATAACAGAACATGGAGCTTTTTCTCCCTCTGAACTTGCAGCAAAAATTGCTCCTCTAAAATCAAAACCGTCGTAGTTTCTTTGAGGTATTGAATACCGTTGTCCAAAATAATACTCAGTCTGAACCTGAAGAAATTTTAATGACTGAAGTAAGAAAGGTTTTATAATAATGAACAACCACTATCAGCTTGGTTGTAAAACTGTATATTTTTTATTATTTTTATTATCAGTGTTACAAAAATATTCTAGACTTCTCCACTTTTAATGAACATTTATAAAGCAATTAATTTAACCTGCACATACAGATGAAATGAAAGAAAACCTGTACAAGTAATATTTGCTTGAAAGTTGTGCTCTATTTGCGATATGGTTTCTTTTCTTTAGAGGCCTGATTTATATTTTATAACGCTTATACTGTTCCTTGCACAATTTTCCTCTAATAAAATATGTACAACACGGGTGTTCTCTGATTACACCCAAGGATATCAACAATTAAGTACAGGAATGCAATCTATAGCCTAGAAGCAAAAGAACACAAGCAGCAAATTATCTTATTGAACAAACCTCAAAACATGAGGTGTAACACATTTACTACAATTTGACAACCATACTCCTTTTAAGAGTAAACACTGCTCTACTGAGAAAATTTTAAAAGAATGACACCACTTCAGTCTATGCTTGTAACAAAACATGTCACAATTTGATTTTTAAAAACTTTGAATCACAGATCTATACTTCGCTCAGCACTCTGACTAAACTAAAAAACCAGGTTACATAGTACAGTTTTTTTCACATTTGATTATTTTTTTCCTAGAGAGTACGTCAGAACCTGAGTTCTACATTCTGGGTCTACATTCAGAACTAGTCATCAGCATTACAATTTACTATCCCTCATTGAATTGAATTTGTATGCAGCAACTAGATACAATTGCCATGGCCTTTGAGAAAAATATAACAACTGTACTTAAATGTTAGCGTGTATCTACAAGAGTAAATAGAAGTATGAAACCTTTTAAAGATAATATACATACAATACCAGATCTGTAACATCACTCCTCTAAAAAGAATGAGAAGGGGAACGAAAAGAGACTATGTCCTATGCACCTTTCTATGCATTGCAAGCTTCAAAGGGAGCAAAGACCAAGAATACAGCAGGATTGCTTTCAATAGCTATCCAGTTGAACAAGTTATTGTTATGACTCTTGTGGAAGTGGAAGAAGATAATAAATCTAACTGCATAAACAACACAAAAACAACAAACAAACAAAGTCTAGTAGATGGACAGAGGAGAAAACTACATTGACTTGAGACTACCACTATTCCAAGTAGGATTCACCACAGTAAGTAGACAGACCAGACGCATCAAATAGATAAGCATACGAAACAATAACAACATAACAAATCAAGTCTAAATAAAAGTATCAACACAAAAAGACACAACATAACATAATTTAAAAACAATTCAGTTCTCTGTAAATTTACACAGAAAGTAACATATTTTTTCACACCTTATACAGTCTGGACACCAATATCCATTGCACATTTGCATTATTGGTACGAACATTTGTACAAATTTGCCAAGTTTGATTTTGAATTTGCAGTAATGTTTACCAATTTTGCACTTCACTTAAAAACACTATATTATGTACAGGTTCCAAAAAAGAAAAGAAAAAGATCATAAGAAAGTAAAAATAGAAATCTCATCAATACACCTACAATTAAAAAAACAACATATCACAAAAGTAAAATTCAATGTAAATATGACGCATAAACAGTTAAAATAAAAAATAAAAAATGAAAAACTGCCGGTAAGTGTTTTACAGATGTTAGAAGGCCAATGTACTTTGAAGCAGTTGAAAATTAAAGGACAATCAGTCAAATGTGTTCTAGTTTAGTAAAGTGAAATTCAGAAGATTAATCTGCACTTACGGGTTTCACATTGGACCTACAGCAGCAGCAAACAAAACAAAACTTAGGTTGTAACAGGTACATAAAAATATTATAAGCAGTGCTTTTCATCTTCATCTATATCTCACCCACTGCTCCTAATAAATATAGACCTATTCATTTAATGAGAATAACAATTAACCAACCCTTTCTGTAAATGTATACTACGAATCATTTCTATTGGGGAAATGTTTCTTAGAAACTTGATTAGAAACGGCAATTTACATCAGACTTCAGCCACATAAAAATGCACCAGTTGTTAAATGTAATACTAGTTTTTCATGAATAAAATTTAACAGTAGACAATTACGGCCAAACTAGCCAAACATATTGATTTGGTGTAAAAACAATACCATTCGTAATACCTTTCTAAAATATATCCATCATTCTGTGTTGGCAAGATTTTTGATAATATTTTCATAAATTCAAGACATAACAAAGCAATAGTATCACTTGTTATGGACCAAGTGTTTTATTCATTACCTTGGATGCATCATTACATCCTCCTGATGACGATCCTGGAAAATAAAATTGTGATCAATAGAACAAAAAAATAGACCCAAAAGAGATTAAGAGACACTTAAATAAAGTAACATGACAACAAGCCGTCTAAATTCAATGATAATATCCAAAAGCACTTACAGCTAATCTTCTATGAACCATTTTTGGAATAGGGTGACCTGGATGGATTTGATGAGGTTGGTGAGCTTGGTTTGGCTCATTATTGTAGTCTATTTGATCTAAATCCTCATCTGTTAATCAATTAAAATATATTTTTGTTAATGATCAGGAGAAAACATTATTAAAATTTTAGTACAAAATTATTCTTTAAAAAGAGTTTTATTCCTATAGTAATATTTTACCTTCATTTTCATTGTTAGCGGGAGGATCTTCTTTGTCATAATCACCACCTTGGTAGTTGTAATGTCCTACTGGATGACCTTCCTGTTGGCCAGCTGCGAGCCCATGATGTTTACTAATGGAGGCAGAAGATCAACAAATCACATCAGTTCAAACTCAAAAGGATGAAGTGGGGAGAATAAAGGTACTTCTTCTTACCCATGGACAATTTCTTGATTATGATTGCCAAGCTCAACGAAAGGATTTCTACCTTGCACCTCTAAATCTGGGTGCTGGTTGATATCCCCATCAAGAGGGACAATTTTAACATTTTTTATTGCACTTTTTAAATAGGGTGGCATAATACCAGCTCTTTCAAATTGATGATTTTGGCCCACAAAGAGATGTTTGTTAACATCTTGGGCTGCATACTTTTTATCATCAAAAGATAAGTCAGCATTTTTATGGAGGTTGTAAGCCTCCTGAGCTCTTGCACCATTTGAATTATACACATTGTCATTGTGAACAAAGTTATGTTCCAAATGACTCAATTTGGAATCTGGCAGAGCAACAAAATCATTTCTGAAGGGATTCATGTTTTGTTGGATGACTTGATTGAATTTTGGTAGATGCTGGGCTAAATTATGCACATGGCCTGGAGGAGCAGGCAGCACATTATTTTGAACAGCAGCAGCTACAGCCGCAAGAGGTGGCATCTGACCCTGATTTTGAGGAACTTCTTGGTGACCAAGTCCAATCAGTCTGTATGGCGCCTGAAGAGGCACAGCATTTTGCTGCAGAGTGAAATGGTGTGTAATTAAATCATTTTTTTATCATAGAAGAAAGATATAAATGACAGACAGGCTTTACCTGAGCATATTGATTGTCACTTCCAAAGCCTATAGGTGCTGGCAATACTCCTTGTGGTCCATTATTGGCAAAATCGTGTTTCTGAAAATTTATTAAGTAAATAAACAAATTCATGATACGCTCCCATGCAGTACACGAGACTTTTGGAGAGCACTCACTTCTACAGAAGCATGCTGCTGGAATGGTGCTAACATAAGAGGCACTGCTAAAGCAGGTATCGCTCGGGCCTTATCTTGACTTTGTAAGGCATCTGGGTTTACTTGAGGGGTTGTTGATTGCTTGCCTGATGGCTGCAATAAGACAGACAGCTTAGTACGTAGTGTTAGATCCAGAGAAAACTTAGATGACATCTCTAAGCTAAGATATTTGAATTGTTTTATAGGCAATATAATTTAATGGAGATTTTCAAGGTCAACAGATAACATAAGGGTGTGTAGTAAATTGTGTGCTCCTCTCCATTTTAGTATGTACACACAGTTAAGTCATGCAAGATTTATTGAAAATAAACAAATTTAACAAAAGAAAAACTAAGCCAAAGTCATGTAGATAAAAATTTAATTGGTTACCTTAGACACAACAGATAAACCTGGTTGAGCAGGTCTTGCTGGTTGTAGCATTTCGTCCTGAGCAGCGGTTGACCTTTTTTGCGCCACAGGCAACACATTGTGAGGGGGTTCATGTAAACTAGCCAAATTCCCAGTGTCGGTATCACCACCACCTGCAGTATCAGCAGCATCCGCATGCTTTGTTGATGAAAGCTTAATAGTATTTGATGATGCCTAGAAATGAGAAAAGACTGTAGGTAAAAAGTAATCAAAATCGTCATGTATCCTTAAATCTTCACCATCAATACCTTTCCTTTCTCTTCTGGCCCTTGTTCAAGGTGGCTCTGTAGTTTTTGGAACAAAGTTTTATTTTCCTCTTCAAGCCTTAAATATTTTAACTGCAAAGATAGAGGAAATTATAAAATTCTCTGTTCCACAATTTTTTTAAATAAGAGTAAGAGAAAAGAATGTACCTTTAGATTAGAGACCTCTGCTTCTTTTGCAGTTTGATCTTTTTGTATTGTAGAGATTTGGAGCTCCATGTGGCTCAGAGCCTCGGCACAACTTGCCTGCTCTGCTCTAGCTTTATTGTAAAATTCATTAAGATCATCATGTTCACTTTGCAATAATTTGTACTGTTGCTGAAGTGCTTTGTACTTATTGATATTTTCTAAATTTTCTTTGTTTCTCACTTGCTGCTCATCATTCATCTGTGATTGCAACTCTTCTTTGGTTTGACGATGTTCTGCCTTTTCTTGGTTTAATGATTTTTCAAGATTTTTCTTATATTCAGATATTACTGTTGGTGGGAAAAGTGACAGAAGAAACAGATACAAACCATTTATTTTCAATTTTCCATCTGTTTTTTTTTTTTTAATTTTATTTTTTTAAAAGTGAGAATATGATATACTTGCCTTGAACCTGAGCAGCTAGGGAGTCTTGCTCTTGGCGGCACTTACTAAGAGAATTACTAACTTCATCAAGTTCAACACGAGTGCTGTGATATAAAAATATGACTCCAGCAAATAAAGTCAACACTCCTAAGCAAGCAAAAAGGCGACCCTTAGTGCCCCTCACGATTCTTGAAGACGTCATCATTCTGCAGTGCTCTTCACCACATCCTGCAGAAGGACGTTAAATATGAGGCAAAGAAAAAATGATAAGAGTGTGTAAACAAAATCCACAGTCCTTATCTCTTCTGTTATCAGTGTCTCAATATAGGCAACAGAATTTGAAATAAAGTCTCACTCTTCAGATGAAAATTTACAAACACTGAAACTTTAGGCAGTGTAAATTTATCTTTTCTGATTTCAAGAGAAAATGAAACAAATACGTTTCATCACAATGAGGGCACATGATTGGAACAATAAAAAGGGTGAACGCGAGTTCTAGTTAGTTCGGCTACAGAACAGGGGCAGTTGCATAATAAGTCACAAAATCATTAGCACGCAAAAGACATCTCATATTTCTGATACAATCAATTTGTGGAAACTGGATGAATGGATTTGGTTGGTGACACGCAGTGGCCTACATAGACTGACATGACACATTGACACATTTTAAACATGTATGCTAGATAGAGTAACAAACATACTAATAAATATTTAAAAACATAGACGAAAAAGAGATATTTTTGAGACGTAAAGAAAATGGTGATCAAAAGATATAGTGATATAGTAAAATAGGCAAACAGGTCACTGGTAAATTGGGTTAAGCACTACAGGGAACCGATGTCCTCTTTTTAAATCGAGAAAGTGAGTTCGTCAGGCTACAAGTAATTTATGGAGATTGCCAAACTCTAAAACACGAAATTTCCGAAAAATACAAAACATAGTTGTTGCTAAATAAGCCAATAAGCACAAAAGGTCGATTTTTGCCGACAGCTGATCTAAAGGCAGAATACTCACACAAAAAGGTTTTTTCGGATCTATGTTGAGTAGATCACCTACAGCCGATATTTTAATTCAGCAAATTTCGTGGAATTCAGAAATTACATGGTAAATAGGTCACGAAAACCTAAATGAATGGATACTGGGTTTGTTTTGACGTAAGGACAGCCGTCTGTAATGTTGTCATGCGGTGAAAACAGAAGACAACTCCCATGGTTACCAACCCTTTCTATTTTGTTTGTTTAAGATTTTAAAAAATATACAACGTTTGGAGAAGAAAAAATTGTTTGGAATACAAAAGAATTTACATTTATCATATTTGCTGAAGGTTGCACTGATTTCTCTTTTGGTGGTTCGGAATATTCGAAATCTTCTGAACCAATGCCGGTAACCTCTTATCACTAATTAGTAAAAACCCGCAAAGTTGTATTTTTATTTAAGGTTATTTTACTTTAATTTGGCCGTTTAATTATATCTTCATCATTTGATCTCCTTTTTAAAGCAGGTAAATTAGTTTAGAATCTGAGTGCTCCGCCAGTTTCAGTTTTCGCAAGCACTGGATGGAAAAAGCGGTCCCACAGCCAACACGCTAAATGAACTTTCCACTTCCAGTCTCGCTCTAGCTTCCGTTCGAGTAAAGCCTAGCGAAATGGAAGAGAGGTTTCGTTCTCTTCGCGTAAAATTGTTTGAAATTACTGTTTTGAGTGTGTTAAGCGTACTTTAAGTGTGTTTGTGTCAAACTTTAGTGCTTCTAGAAGACACGAGACCTGCAATAAGGATTACCTGGGTAAGTTGTGGCGTCCTTTCTCTTTAAGAAGTGGCCTGCCTCTCCCCGGAGACTTCATAAGCCAGAGAGAGACAACACGAAAACTCAGCAGGCGAACTTGCCTACTGTGGTCCCTTCGTACCCGTGCATTTAATCCTGGCCAAGCTAAAGAATTATATTTTGCGGTGTCGTACCGTCTCGTCGAATTGAAGTACCCCCCCTTTTTGCTGTAAATCAACGGTAACCGGTTTTATTGTTTTCGTCCATGCATGACGTCCCTGCAATTGTAGAGGAAATGCTTGTGTACATGAATTGCACTTCATCATTTGTCCAGTCAATAATATTTTTTGAAAAGGAAAATTATGTTCCATGTAATTTTGGGGATTTCTGAATCTTCTCTCTGAAACTTTGCTTGTCTTAAACCCTTAAAATTTAAGTTCACTTTGTGTGAAGAGCATTGTATTATTGGAGAAAAACAAGAATGACCCCTCATACAGATTCAGTTTGTGCTATTTATTTTCATGCACCTTGGTGTTTTGTATAGGTTACTTTGAGGCTAAGTTTCCAAAAGCTTTATAGTGAAAGGGGCATAAGTTTCAAGTGTAACTCATCTGTCTAATTCAGCCTGAAGCTGGAACCCAAGGTTAGTTTCTGTACTTAAAGTGTGTCCACTCATTATGTTACGCTGTGATCATGTTTTCTAAACATAATGAACCCTGTTAAAGAAACATGCTAGTTTCAGCTAGACGCAAGAGGAAATCTTAGCCTGTGCTCTTCTCCAGATTTTCTGGTTCCAGTGCGTATTCTCTCCGTTTTTGGTTTCGTGTTGTGATTATATTATTCTTTGCTCACAACTGTGTAGTTGTCTTTCAACTGATGAATAGATCAGAATTGGCAAAGTATAGTGATAATTTACTAGGAGACCTCATTCTTATGCTTTGCTCCAAGCCCCAATCCTCTGTGAGAGTTGCTTTCTACAATGTTCTGTGCTAATTTATTTTTAGTAACCCTCTGAATCCATTCTACTAATTTGCACCCCTTCCTTGATGAGTATCTCAAAATGGTCTCTGTTCAAAGAACTGTTCAAAAAATTGGTGTTGTTTTAAAATGCTGATTGGAATGGGAAGCCAATCCAACCTAGTTCTTCTCCACCTCCCCCGAAATCCCAACTGAATTCAACGCAGCATGTTTTTCTTTCTCCCCACCCTCCATTTTACCTGTGCCTGACCTCCCTTCCCGTTCCAGTCGCCCCCCTTTCTCCCCGGCGGACGTGCGCCCCGCAGCACAGCCTCTCCCTCACGGAGCAACGCACCCCCGCGTTTGAATTCCGCCATGTCGTTTCTTTATCGCCCCCGCCTGCCCCCGGCTGCATCACCTTGCCCCGGCCCGGGCCCGGGCGCCGCGCCACGCCTCCGAGTCGCCCGAAGTGTTATGGCCGTGCATATTATCCTTGACGTTTTTACGGCCTCGGTGTTGTCGGGCGGGGCACGGGGCTCCGGGGCGGCCCCTGGGCCGGCGAGCTCCGGGCGCCGGGTCCTGGCGAGCGCCGAGGAGAGAGAGGAAATCCCGTTCCCTTCCCGGGTGCGGGGTGAGGAGGGGGCGGGGCGGGCCGCGCTGGGCTAGGCCTGGCCAGCGCATGTCGCCGTGGTGGGTAGGCAGCACGCGCGGCTCTGGTGCGGCGCGCGCTGCCGGGCCCTGGCCGCGACGGGCGCTCCGCGGTGGTGCCCCGCGGTGCTCCGCGGTGCGCTCCGTGGCACCGCAGCAGGACGAGGCCAGCGTGGCCTCAGGAGCCGCAGCAAGCAGCAGCAAGCAGCAGCAGCAGCCCGCTGTGCTCGCGTCTGTTTTTGGGGGGTGGCGTGGCGTAGCGGAAGGGAAGGAGGGAGGCGCCCGACTTGGGGTGGAGGCGGAGGGGGAGGAGGGGACGGAGGCCTCTAGGGTGGAGCTGCGCCCAGCTTTGCGTGCGAGTTTTTAGGTTTACTCAAAGTCGGCGCGGCGCGCACCCAGAGACGGGCGAATCTCCTCCTCTCAAGTGATATGTTTGTGATCGCGTCTCCTCTGCGGACGTCCTCCGGAGAGAGAGAGAGAGGAGAGGGGGGATGGATGGAGACGAGTACCGAGAGGTACGGGGAGGAGAGCGGAGAGAGAGAGAGCGAGAGAGAGAGAGAGAGAGGGGGGGGGAGGTCGTTAATTTATGCCGGCGTCGCCTCCGCGGCGTCCTGCCTCCTCCTTTGTTCCGGACGCTGTATGCTACTCCTCCTGCGGTGGTTCCTTCGCCAACCCTAGCGGAGCTCGCGGGCCCCGCCGTGCCCCTGCCCCCCCTCGCGAGAGGGTGAAACGTGTGCGTGTGCGCCCGCGGACGGTGCCAGCGCAACCAGCCCAGCCCCGCGTGCCTGGGCGGCGGGAGCGACGCGGAGCGAGGCTGGCAGGCCGCGTCGGCCGCCATCTTGTTTCGGGAACGCTTGGTGGGCCGAGTCGGGCCGGGCGGGCCGGGCTCGGCTCGTGCGGTGCGCAGGGCAGGCGCAGGGCGTTGCCGACGCGTGAGCCCAAAGGGGGTGCGGGTGGCGGGGCCGCCGCGGGGTCGCAGACGGCCTGCACGACCTTGCGGCAGGCGCGGCCGCGCGGGGGTGGAGCGAGTGTCGCGCGGCCGGACCCGCGAGAGAGATACAGAGAGCAGCACGGTTCGAAAGGGGGACGCGGATCGGCTCACGCTCACCCACGCCACGCCACGCCCGGCCTAACCCGATGCTGGCGTGGCGTGGGCTTGGAGCGACGGCGGCGGCGGCGGCCTGCTGCCAGCTGAGCTGCGCCCGCTACCCCGCCCCGCCTCGCCCCGCCTCCCCCGCTCGGCAGCGCCGCCGCTCGCCGCGCTCTCTGTGGCGTAACGCTTAGCTGCCCTGCCCCGGCCGCCTACAGGCCGCCTGCAGGCCGGCCCGGTGCTGCCGACGTGCAGCCTGCGGAGCCGCCTGCTGCCTGATCTCGTCCCTTCTGCCATCCCTCCTCCCCTCTGCTTGTTGCTCCCCCCCCCCCTCCCCTCCCGTTCGGAGCGCTCCGCTCCGCTCCTTTGTCCCGGCAGGCTGGCGTGCTGCGCTGCTGCTGCTGCGTGCTCATCCTCGCCCCGGACCCGGGGGAGGCTGCGCTGCGGCTGCAAGGGCTCCGAGGAGGAGGAGGAGAAGAAGGACGGGGCGGGGGGCGAGGCTGCCCGGGGGTCGGGGCGGAGAGGGGAAGGGGACAGACGGACGTGCAAAAAAACACGAGGCGTCGAGAGCAGCTGAGGGAGGCGAGGAATGCGATCTGAGCGGCGTGTCGCCCGACGGCCCGACGGCGCGCCCCGCACAGCCGTCATCGTCATGTGAACGTATCTGGAGGAAATGGACCGCGTACTCGGGGGATCTGTAGTGGTATCGCGATCGGGGGATCGGCGTCGTGGAGAGAAGGAAGGCGGAAAGGGGGGGGGGGGGGGGGGGGGGGGGGGAGGGGGGGGGGGGG
>NW_026267196.1:100261-107633 GCF_000697945.3 Frankliniella occidentalis
GATTACAGAGAGGGGGGCTGCGGGATGAGTGGAGAAGTCATTAATTCGAATGGCGTTGCCTCGAGGGGAGGGGGCACCACCTGCTCTCCAGCCGCCCGCCCCACCTCTTTTTGTTCCCGTCTGTTAATTGGTCGCCGCTTCCCGCGCCTCGGCCGCCGGTTTCCTTCCTTCCTCGATGCGCCGCCGTCGCGCTTTGCATCGCGGAGCGGCGCGAGGATGCCTGCGTCGTCCTCCTCGCCGTCGGCGGCGCGTCTCGTGTGTTTGTGTATCGGTAACACCTCCTCCTCCTTCCCGCTTCCACTGCGTCGTCGTGCCGAGAGAGGGTGCACGGCGGAGGGGCGCCGGCGAGGTGGGCAACCCCCTGCTGGAGAAGGAGCGGCCGCCCCGGCTGCTCCAGCGGCCCCCCCTGCGCCTCTTTCCTGGCATTCCAGGCCGGCTGGAGCGGCGCCACGGCACAGCAGGCGGGCCGCGCCCCGCCCCACCGCGCCCCGCCGCGAGGTGTGGCAATAGCCTCACCGCGGCCTCCTTTACCTTATCCAACCTTGCCGCGCCCGTCCCGGCCCGCCCCGCTCCGACCGGGATAGTTTCTCGTGTCGCCTCTACTGCCGGGCCTCCATCAGGGACCCGCGTCTTCTTCTCTCCCCCTACGCTACCCGTTGATCCCCTCTGTCTTCTGCCGCCCCGCGTCGTGTCCCCCCCGAGGGTATAGGCGCGGCTCGGCGGTGGTGGTGGTAGGCGCGGCTGGCGCGACCTGCTGGGCTCGGGTCGGACCTTTAGGGCCGCGCGCGTACTCCGATCGATAGCAGTGTAGGTCATGTTCATCGCTGGCCGCTGGTTGGCGCCTCCCGCGCCCGCCTCCCCCCTCCCCCGCACGCGGCGGCGCCCTGGACCGCGGCGCCCTTGCGGCCCAAGCGGCTAGACGCGTTGGACCAGGCGTCGCCTCTCTGCCCTCGCCCCGCATATAATTGCTTTTTGTTTTTGTTGTGTGTTCTTTTTAATTTGTCATCGTATATATCTAACTTTTTTTCGTCGCTCTTGTTTGTGTTGCAGATTTGAGGCGCATGCAAATGATGTGTGATGAAGATCACTAGATTTTCTGCTACAGAAGGTGAGTTTTGGTTGTGCGTCGGAGATAACAGGAGGGGGGCGGGGTGGAGACCTCATGCGGGCTCTACCCCGAAAGGAGGTTACAATTACAACCACAGTTTGGCGTTGTTTTGGGATTCCGTCATTTTGAAGGAAGAGATGGATTGGGGAGGGGTGGGGGTAGCGGGGGTAGCTTTTCTGGGCCGGGAGGAGCTGTCAGGAGGCGCGCCGTGCGGCCCGGGCCCGCCCCGCGAGCTCTCCGCCTGGGGATGCAGGCCCGCCGCACTGTCGCCCGCGGCGGGCTGCCTACCTGCCGGGCTGCCGCCGCGCAGCTGCCGGCGGTGCTGGCTCTGGCCTCGCACTCGCACCAGGGCTCTACTTGTCCTACAATGCGGGAGGAGAAAGGCCAACTGCTCTGAATTATTTGCTCCTGATAATTGGATTAGGAGACTTATTTTACTTCGCCGTCGTCGTGTTGTGGTGGATACAAGACGAAGACTCGCACCCAGAGAAAACTTTGTACTGGAATCGACCGAGTTATGCGTGGATCCAGCGTGGAATGGTTTACTACGAGACTGATTTCTGCCAACTGCCCAAATGTTAAGAGCAAAAAAGAGATGGGAATATTTGGGAAGTTGGAAGGCTCCAGTTTGTGGAAATTGCACTCCCAGGCGAGTTTGGGGACAGGCCCCGTCCGGCGCCGTGAGTGCACGGGCTTGCGTGCCTCCGATGACGTCAATCCTATAATGCTGGGTGCAGGTAACTTCGTTGCTTCAAGCACACATTTCTCTTAGATGCATTTTGGAGGAATGTTCGGAAAGAGTGCATACCATGTGACCGACTCCCCGGCGCACTTTCGTAGTTACACTGTACCGCATACACGCGCGCGAGCAGGTTGCCTACTCGCACGGGGCCATTAGGAGCCGTTGGCAGCGAGCGCATAGGCAAACCCGCCCGCTCGCGTGCATGCGGACCTGAACAACTATGAAAGTAGGTACGCGGCGTGAATCAGCCACCTGGTACAGTAATTCTTTCGAAGCCGTTCGCTTTGGGAACGGACTTTTAACTTTGAGAGGACGCTCCGTAAAATAAGCTGAACAGTTGAACCATGTTGCGAGCCTATTGTACCGGCCTGGCCTGGGCTAGGAGGGGCTCAGGCATCAGCCGGGTGGAAATGCTTTGTCACTGGAGCGACCGATGGCGGGCGGGCGGCGTGCTCGCGTGAGCTTGCCAGGTTGTAGAAACCCCTATCCGTAAAAAGGACCCGTCTCAAAATTTCAGCTTTGAGCGGGCCAGAAGGAGCATCATGAACCCCCCTATTTCGATGTGACGTTCCCGACATCCTCATCATCAGTCCTGTCTGATTGTACTATTCCTTGATGTTTCCCTGCACGTGGCCATCGCGCAGAACCGTCTATGAAATTCATAGACTGTCTTTACACCTTTGACCCCAGTCCGTCGATGCTCCATATCTCGTGAGGTTGTAAACGTTTGCCGCACAGTTGTTTGCCGCCTCTCCAGGTTAGAGAGCGAAACCGATATGTGGAAGAGAGAGAGGGGCGAGCGGACGAGAGAGAGATTACAGAGACCAACACGTTGCTTAGCGCCCGGCTCTGTGCCGGAGCTCCGCCCGCCTGATGGATGATCCGCTTTACTTGTTGCTGCCACCCACCCTGACCGGCCTGTCTGTCGCTCTCAGAGAGCCCCGCTGCTGCTGCGGCGCGGTCGCGTTGGTGCTCCGCCACGCCCCGCCACGCCCCGCCACGCCCCGCCACTCTACGCCACTCCGCGCCACGCCAGGCACGAAGGCGTCGCCTCAAAATAGTCGTCGCGGCGGCGAAGCTTATGTTCGTTGCGGAGACATGCACAGGTGGCGCGGCCGCGGCCGACTCAGCTTGACTCGACGGGGTGCTCGGCCTATGGTTTCGCTCTCTTTTTCTCGCTCGCTCCCTCGCCCTCGCGTTCACTCACTCGCTCTTGCAGGGTTCCCTCTATGGAGGCCAGAGGAGAAGGCCCCCCTCACCTCATTTCTACCTCAAACATCACATGTGCAGCCGGAGAGCTCCGGAGCCGCTTTTACTGTTCTTTGTTTGCTTTGCTTCCCCAAAGCGGAGCGACGCGACGTGGTGGGGAAGAGGGGCGGGAGGGGGGGGGGGGCGCACAGCCCCGCCTCGCCACGGCGAGCACGTCTCTCTCACCGTCGCACTGGGCTGCTGTGCTTTGTACTCTTCATATGCCATGCTGGGCTGGGCCAGGCAGGCACAGCCCCGTGAGGTTCCCTGCGCGGAGCGGCCCGGCGAGCGCGCGTGCGCTGCGGGTTGCATATCGCCACGGCGCTCCGCTCGGCCCGCAGCGGCCGGTTGTGCTCTGCTCCGCTCTGCTGGGGGAGGGAGAGCTGCGGAAAAGCAGTGTATATACCTCACCTCTGCAGCATCAACAAACCCCCCTCCCTCTCATCCTCAACCCTCCCGATGGGAATTGAGGGGAGGGGGTGGGGGTGTTTTCTCCGAAGACGGCCCGTACCACCACCCCTGCGGTCTGTGGCCTCTCGTGCGGTCTCCGCCTGCCCCCCCTCCTCCCCCGCCCCTCGCTGTAGTATTGGCAGATCCCTCGCCTTCTCATTATCTCCACATTTGTTTGTCGGCTTCTTTTATCAGCAATCGCTCCGAAACTGAGGGGAAAAAAAAGATGGCGGCGATAGTTTTCCACTCGTACTGGGATGGAGGGGGGAGGGAGGGGAGGGGGAGGGGTGCGGCGGACTAAGTAAAGGCGTGCGGAGGATTGGGGGGGACGGGGGGTGTCTAAAAATACGATGGAAACCCGAAGAAGCAGAATAAAAAAGAATTATCTGCTCTAACGGCCGCGGGTGCCCGTTATCTGACGCGCCATACTGGCACCGCGGGCCTCGCTGTCCTTGACGTCGCACGCGGCCCGAGGGGGGAAAAGAGAGAGGGAGAGAGAGGGGGGGGACTAAATTAGAATCAACTCGGAGCACTTTGTGCGCGCGGGGCGCTGGTGCGCTTGTGTGTGTGTGTGTGTCGTTGTATTACTTTTTTGTTGTGCGCCTGTGTGTGATTTCTCATCGTAACGAACTTAAATGGTGGCGCTTTGACGCCCCGCCCCGCTCCCCTTGACCCTCCCCGGGTCGGGTCGGGCGGTGCATGGGTAATGGGCAGCGTCAGGAGCTATGGTGCCCGAAGGTGAGGTGGGTGATGGTGCCCGCCTGCGTGCTTACGTAAAAGCTCGCCCCGCGCGCGCACTGCTACCGCCGGGGCACGGCCAGGCGACACGGCGGCCGTCCGTCCGGACGCGTTTGCATTCACGTGCCACCACCACACTCCAAAGCGGCCGTCGTGGCGTGGACTTTGTTGTTGTCGCACTAGTGTGAGTGTTCCATTAGGCTTCTCATGGCGCGCGTGCAAGCTGGACACAAATATTATTGTGCGTTGTTGCGGTTAATTTTTTTGTAAACATGGTTTGATTGCAAACTCTACGGTACACGGTTATCGTACCTACCAGTATAGCTATTGGGAATGCATACCGGGTGATTCAGAGATGACGAAGGTGGCGGACGGGTTTGCCTACTTAAGGGGCCATGACCGCCATGACGCCTTACGGGCGGAGCGAGTAGGCAAACTCACCCGCACCTGCGTCTTGTCTGAATCACCCGGTACATAAGAATCCGCGCTGATCGGCTACGAAAACAGCCCGTCGCGTCGTTCCAAAGAGTAGACCGTGCGGGCGGTTCCGGCGGCGCGGGGGCGAACACCCAGCAAAGCGTGTTCTGGCCCAAGAAATGTTCTTCGGGAATCGAGAACATTTCTTGGGCCAAGAACACGCTTTTCTGGGTAAAGAGGCCGCGAGTGGCCGTGGGCAGCGTGCAATTGAGATTGGAAGCTTACAAAAGCCAAGGGGGTGCGAACCACCCTTGGTCATGCTGCTCCAACTTGCCAAGGCCCGAAAAGAGGAAGGGAGTTGCGTCCAGCAGCGGCGGTGTCGCCGCGGCGGGCAAAGAGCGAGCGAGAGAGAGAGACATCACCATCGCGCTGCTTGCTCAGAGTCGCCTGTGTCCCGGTTGTGTCTTCCCGTCCCGACTCGTGAAGGGGGCCACGCCGCGCCACACCCCGGGCACGCACCATGCGGCCCGGGCCCGGGCCCGTGGGCTTGCCGGGCGCGCTACATACGTGGTCGCTCACGCCTGTCCCGCTGCTGCTTGCTCCGCCTGCTCCTCCGCGCTGGCCGGCCGGGCCTCACGGGCCGGGCCGCCGTCACAGTCGAGGGCAGGCCGGCCCGCGTGCAGCGCTGCGCGCCGGGTTGCCTAGCCGCCCCGGCCGGGGGCCGTGCAGCAGGCCGCACAGCCAGCCGGGCTGGCCGCCGCCGCGCACCCGGGCCGTACCGCGCTAGCCGGCGCGGGGCGCCCTGAACCTGCCGGGTAGGCAGCACGCTGGGCACGCCTGCGTGCGGGATGCCTACCCTCCGTCGCGACGGCTGGCCCGGGCCCGCTCCGCCTGCTGCCGTGCAGGAGTCTCTGTGTCTGGATCCCGATCCCAATGCCCTCCGTGTGCTATCCCGCATCCACACCGGAAACGCAAGTGTGTGAATGTCGCACACTTGTAGGTGTGTGAACGCTATTCGCACACATGGAAGCACAAGTGTGTGCATTCCAAAGAAACATTCCACCCATTTACTCCTTTAAGTGTTCGAACATACATTCACGCACCTAAAAGTGTGCAACATTCACACACCTAAAAGTGTGCAACATTCACACACCTAAAAGTGTGCAACATTCACACACCTAAAAGTGTGCAACATTTACACACCTAAAAGTGTGCAACATTTACTCAACTAAAAGTGTGCAACATTAACTCACCTTAAAGTGTGCGACATTCACACTCCTAAAAGTGTGCAACATTTACACACTTGCGTTTCCTGTGGTGTTTATAAATTGCCTTACCGGGCTACAGGCTCCCTTCTTATGGGCACGACTTAACTGCAGACTGCAGTTTATCATTCTCCTGGCCCTAGCGTGAGCCGATTAAACACCCTGCAAGAGGATAAATCGAGTGTACGCCTGCGAACGGTTAAAAGATTCACCGATGAACCCAAGTGTGCAACCGCGGAGACACTTGCATTCGCACACAACTTAAATTTGTGCACTTGGAAGTATTTAACTTTGTAGTTGTGCACTTGCACCTAAAAGCGGGAAGCTCTGCTCATGTCAACACTACTAAGTGTGCGAGGTGTTCAAGAGAAAAGTTGCACACTGCCATGTGTGATTTATCAGTGTTTACGTGTTGTAAATTACAACTCTGTCCCCCTCCCACCTAGTGTGATTCCGTTCCCTCTCGCTGTTCGTGTCTGCGTGTTGGAAGGATCATAATCGGCGTTCCGGCTGCCATCCGGCCCTGACGCCGCGCGTTTTTTCTCATTATTTCCTGTTGGCTGTTTTTCCTCACGTTTTTTTTTCGGCTTTTATAAATCTAATTGTGGTTGTTGTCAACAACTGGCTGGCCGACGCTACCAGCCGCGAGACCGGCCCCGACCGCCGGCCCGGTTTGGTGTCGATAGCACGCGAATCCCAATCCCTGTCGCGGCTCGTTGATCGGCTGAATCTCCACCACAAAATTCTCGTCTCCTTTGCGATTGCTGCTCTTTTACTTCCTCCCTACGTGACCACCCTCCACTCCCTTATCTCTTATCTTGCTCTCTTTCTCTCCTCCCCTTCTCTCTCTCTCTCTCTCTCTCTCTCTCTCTCTCTCTCTCTCTCTTCTTTTTCCTCATTTTCTTCTCTCTCCCCTGACTTTTCCTCTCCCTCTCTCGTGCCTTATCTTATCATGCGGCTTTCTTTCCCCCCGATGCATCCTCTCCCACGTCTCCCATATCGTCCTCTCTCGCGCTCTGTGAAGCCTCGG
Organism: Frankliniella occidentalis; assembly: GCF_000697945.3. NCBI lineage: Eukaryota > Metazoa > Arthropoda > Insecta > Thysanoptera > Thripidae > Frankliniella > Frankliniella occidentalis. The sequence continues at coordinate 107,260 of NW_026267196.1, forward strand.
GGGAGTGGAGAGTATGATTCGATACTAGTATGCAGTGCGATGCGTTGTGTTTGACTTCTTGTGGCCGCCGGTCTGGTCTGTGGCGAGAGAGCGTTGGGTAAGACGACCGGCATGGGCTTAAAAAGCGGTAGTGCCTCCCATTCCCCCCTCCCCCTTTTTCCCTTTTCCCCTTTTCCCTAAGCCTCTTCCCCGCTGGGACACTCGTGCTTTCGGGGCGCCCGGGCCGCTCCAGACACCTCTCCGGGCAGGCGGCTGGCGGCTCCAGGACGCGGCCGCGCCGCTGCCGGAGGTTGTCGACCGGACCTGGGGGGGCCGGGGCCGAGCCGAGCTCCCTGCGCAGCGACCCCTCCTCGCCCCACATCCGCCCCCACCCC
>NW_026267196.1:111661-121468 GCF_000697945.3 Frankliniella occidentalis
CCCCCCCGGTCTTGGTGCCGCTCTCTGCCAGGCCGCTTTTGTGCTCGCGGAGAAAGTTTGCGCCTGGGCCTGGGAGCAAGAGGCTCGCTCTCTCTGATACGTCTCGTCGAACTGACGTCTCCCCCCGTTGCCCGCCTGGCACCGACCTTTTCGCCCTCCACTGACGCGCCGACTGCATATCTTGCACAGTCATTCACGCTGCTTTTGATTGCTGATAACGCTTCCTTCCTCGATTGCAGGGAAACATGGCGGCGATACGCTGCAAGTGTCTCGTCCAGAGACCAGAGACTCTCCACTTGCTGTGGGTCCGGCGCCACTCGAGGGGGTAAGTGTGATGCTATTGCAGTTTGTTGAGAGTTTGGGCCTGTTCTGACGCGCCTCTTTTCCCGCAGGCTGTCGTAGAGCGCTTGACGGGGGACCCGGTCCAGGACCAGGGTCGACAGGCGAACGGCAAGACTGAGGAGAGACAGACTGAGCGGAGCTCGCCGCCGCCCCCGACAGAACTGCCCTGCCCCAGCGGCTCCGCCCTCGGCTGCGAGGGGGGAGCCGTAGCACAAGATGTGGCGCCTGCGACACCCGCAGCCCCAGAGCCAGAGGCCGTGCTGCGCACCCCCGAGGCTTTGCCCGCCCAGTCAGATGTTCCCCTGCTACCAGGCGGTGGGGACACCCAGTTACCTTCCTGTGAGGGCGGCGAGACACCCCGCCCCGCCACCCCCACGGACCCTGCTGTACCCGCCGCAGGGGACTGCGGGGTACCCGACACACGGCCCGATGGTGCAGCAGGGGCTGCTGTACCGTCAGGTCCAGGACTCGAGAGTGACGAACCTCCAGCGGACGTACTACCTGCAACAGGTAGTGAGTCCGCCGAACCAACAGCTTCTGAGGACAGCAGGCCAGCCCAACCCGCCTCTGACGGCGAACCAGCGGGTGGCTCTGCAGCACGCGTTAGTCCAGCGCCAGAGGACTGCCCTCCACAACAACCAACCCCTGATGGCCTACCAACCCATGCTCAACCAGCGGCTGACTCCGAGCCCGATATTCAGTCGGCGCCTGAGCCCCAGCCCGATGCTCAACCAGCGGGTAAGCCCGAGCCCGATGCTCAACCAGCGCCTGAGCCCGAGCCCGCTGCTGAGCCAGCGGGTCAGCACACACCCGATGCTCAACCAGTCGCCGAGTCCCGTGATCAACCAGCGGTTCTCTCCCAGTCCGGTGCTCAGCCAGAGGATGACGCCGAGCCCCTTGCTCAACCAGCGTCTGACTCCAAGCCCGATGCAGTACCCACAGTACCCGAGGCGCCAGCCGCACCCCCTGCATCACCTCCCCCGCCAGCCGGTGAGCCAGGGAGAAGCTCACCGCCCGCCGAGCCGGCTGCCGCCAGCGTCGGCGCCAGCGCCGCAACCGAGTCGACCGGAGCCACCGTCGAGCCGGCCCAGCCTGCGGCAGATATCGACGGACGACTGGCCGGAGCTGCTCCGACCGGTGGCGACCTGTCCGTCGGGCCAGTTGTTACTGAACATCATCCTGGCACGCCCGATCCCGTACCCAAGCGGGCCGAGCAGATCGAGTCGGCCGTCAACGAGCAGTCAACAGTCGAGACCCCCGGACCCACAGACGAGCAGCCGGGCGAACAGCCCGTCGAGGTCCGCGGGCCCGCGCCCCGTCAGTCCGACGATCTGCCCGAGGCTGGCGGAGCGCCTGACGACCAGCCTGGCCAGGCTGGCCGACCAGCAGCCCAACAGCCCGAGACTAGCGGAGCAGGTGCGGATGTGCCAGACTGTGGTGGACCAGGAAACGAACTCGGACTCGGAGGAGGACGAGGAGGAGATGCCGGCCAGGACGTGGGACGAGATGGACCTGTCGGCGATGAACCCGCTGGACCTAGCGTACATCCCAGCAAGGACGTACTACCGGTACCCGATCACGGACCTGATCCGGGTGCCGGCGCTGCCGCCCAGCCTGGCCCTGGAGGTGCACTTTCGCAGGACGCTGTTCCGACAGTTGCGGATGCTGATGCCGATAGACCTGCGTCGCGGACTGGACCTGCTCGAGACGTACAACCTGCCCATGACGCGGAGGGCGGCCCTCCGCCTTGCACGCTTCCTGAGGCAGACACCGTTCAGGCCGCCGCCGAACAGCCAGGCGTAGTGGAGGAAACGAACCTGGAGGATCGCAAGGAGCTTTTGGCGGCAGTCGTAGCGCGTATGGACGCCCAGGCGTCTTCATCACCAATCAGCGCGCCTGAGGTTTCGTCAGCCGTCGCAGCACCGGAGATTTCGCCAGCCGTCGCAGCTCCTGAGGTTTCGTCGGCCATCGCAGCCCCCGTGGTTTCCCCGGCCGTCGTACCATCCGAAGCTGTAACGCTCAAGCAAGAAATAGTCCAGGGGGAAAATACTGGTTCCTCTGAACAAATTGAGGCAAAAGTCTCGCGTGTGCTGCATGATTCAGTGATACCACCCGAAACTGAATCAACCAGCGACTCTTCCGTCGCTACGACTGAGACGGCGGCAAGCCGTGAGGATTCCATGCAGGACCCGACGGCCTGCTTCCAAACGACTGAAGGCGAGGGGGCTTCGCGCCCCGCTCCTCCCCAAGCGGCTAAGGCCGTGGAAACTGTGATAAAGGTCCCCGTTCCTGACAAGCCCGACAACAGAGTAACCCCCCTTCGGGCGCCGCCGCGCTCGGCCCCCGTGGCTCAGGTGGCGCCCACGCCGCAGGTGGCGCCCCGGCCGCGGAACAGCGTGCCGGCGCGGAGGAGCAGCGTGCACCAGCTGGACACGTTCGCCTACGACTCGCCAGCCGCCCTCAACCTGAGCACCACCTCGGTCTCTGCCAGCGCACCCAAGACCGACGCGCCGCTGCAACTGACCATACAGCGAGAGAAGGAGCAGCCCAAGATCAGGCTGGCGTCCAAGGAGAAGCTGTTCAAGCCCTCCGTCGTGGCGTTGGAGGAGACGTGTAAACGGATGCTGCCGACTGGACCCACGGGACCCGCGCAGGCTGCCGCTCAAGTAGCGCAGGTGAAGGCCAACGTCGCGAAGGCCCAGCCCGCGCCGCACCAGGCACCGCACCAGACGTCGCACCAGGCGTCGCACCAGGCGCCGCACCAGGCGAGCCAGCCATGGCTGGCCAACATCCCCCCAGCCGTCCTCGCCAACATCCCACCCGCCGCGCTGGCCAACATCCCGCCAAACGTCCTCCAGAACATTCCACCCGAGGTGCTCGGCATGATCGCGCCCTCGTTTTGGGCCAGCTTGTGCACTCCGACGAGCAGCCGGTCCGAAGTGAACGCCGCTCATCAGACGCTGCAGCAATTACAACAGCTCCATCAGCAGCCCATCAACAAGATTCAGCAAAAACCACAACAGAGGGCGGCGCAAGCCTCCTCGGCGATGACTCGGCCAGGCGCCAACAAATGTGATACTAGTGTAAGGGCAAACAAGCCACTCCCTCCTCCTCCTCCTCCGCCGCCGCCGCCGCCTCAGATGCAGCAGCAGCAGCAGAAGAGCATCCTAAAGACAAACGCCGGCGGCCAACAGGTGACCTCAAGTGAGGAAAACCGGCTGTTGTTCTCACTTCCCAAGGACACCGTCGTCATTCCCACGTACTACGTGGAGCCCGGCAAGAAGGGACCAGCAGAGCCGCACTCTTCTGCACCGGTCGCCGCCCCAACGGCGGCTCCGACGTCCTCGCAGCCCATGAACTTGAGCGGCGCGGCCTCTCTGCCGAGCCAACCGCCCAAGGCGCCCGCGCCACCCCAAGGTCTGAGAGCGCCCGTCTCCGCCGCCAGTAAGGTCACCGTGCCGCCGAGGACGTCTGTGCAGCCCAAACCTCAGCCACCGTCGAAGGGTCCAATTCCCCAGAAGGGAGCGCCCCTACCTAAGGGTGCCTTCCCGTTCAAGGGCCAATCAACGTCATCCAAGGCGCAGACCCCTCCGACGAGCACCGCGACGTCCGCCGGGGCTGGCCTGTTACCCCCGGGCTCGCTGCCCGTGGGGATGGACCCCTCAATGCTGTGGGGACCCATGGGCCCTCAGTTCCTTCCTCCGCACATTCTTGCTCAGTGTTTGTCCCAGGGCTTCTCGCCCTCCCCAATGGACCCGCAGCAGATGGCCATGATGGCCATGGCATCGGGGTTGGGTCCAATGGGTCCAATGGGCGGTGGCACTCCGCTGGACCCCCAGAAGATGGCACAGTTCAACCAGATGGCGGCTATGGTGGCCGCGTCCATGGGACCCATGATGCCCATGGGCCCAGATATGCTGAATCAGCTGGCTATGCTGAGTGCCATGAGGCAAAATGCAATGGTCCCGGCGCCCGCATCCAAACAGCAAAGCCAGTCGAGGCAGTACAAGGCGCCGCCTGCGCGCTCCCAGCCGACGTCCAGGACCGTTAGCCCAGCGAGCCAGAGCAGCGCGCAGCGGGAAGTGAACAGCCAGCGGACCGGCTCGAGGGGGTCGAGTCCAGCCCAGAGGGGCCCGAGCCCAGCCCACAGGGGGCCCAGCCCCGCTCACATGGGACCCAGCCCCGCTCAGAGAGGGCCAAGCCCCGCTCAGAGGGGGCCCAGCCCCGCTCAGAGGGGACCCAGCCCGGCACAGCACAGCCTCCAGAGGGGGACCAGCCCCAGCAGTCAACCAGAACCAAGCAGCGTCCCGCCCAGCGCCCTCAGCCCCCTGCAGCGCCTTGCCAAGCAGACTTCCATATCTATAACTCCTGCGCCGGTCAGCCTCAAGATACCGGTGCCCCCCAACAGAGGTGCCCCCGCCGCTGCTCCTGTAGCCTTCCAGCAAGCTCAAGCTCAAGCTCAGGCGCAAGCACAAGCGCAGGCACAAGCACAAGTGCAGGCACAAGCTCAGGTGCAGGCACAAGCTCAGGCGCAGGCACAAGCACAAGCGCAGATGCAAGCGCAGGCGCAGGCTACCGCTGGTGTTGCGGCTTCTACGGACGCGTCGAAGAAGTCCAAGCTTGGCTCCAAGATCCGCAACGTGGTGGATGGATTGCGCGCCAAGGCTGAGCAAGTCGGTGCGCCCCTCAACCTAGCCGACGATCAGCCGACGACCCCGGTGAAGAAGGTGATCCAGGTGACGGACACGCTGACCATCGAGCTAGAGCAGAGCGGCGACGAGGAGCGCCGGGAGCGGCCCGCCAGGCCCCCCATGCCGGGGCTCCTCCCCTGCAAGCCCGCCGAGACGAGCTCCGTCACGCCGCCGCCGGCGCCCGCCTCGGCCTGCTCCGTGACGGTCCTGCCCGAGACTTCCCCCGCTCCGGCCTCGCCCCCCAAGGAGGACACGGCCGCGGTGTGCGCGCAGCTCCTTGAGACCCTCATCGTGCGTGTCGAGGAGCTACGCAACGTGCAGAGCTCCATCAAGGAACAGCAGGTGCCCGCCCCCGCCGCCCCCGCACCCCGGCGCGCCAAGGTCAAGGTGACCCCGACCCGGGCGCAGATGACGGGCGCGGGCAAGCCTCCGTTCGGCAGGCCACTAGTTCCGCCCAAACCTGTGATCTCGACTGTGGCGACGCCGTCGCCCCCGCCCCCGCCAGCTCCAACCTCCGCCTCGCCGTCAATCATCGCACCCGTGGTGAGCATCTCCCCGACGGTGACCATCTCCCCGGCTGTGACGGTGACGCCCATCGCTGCGGCCGGCCGCCGGTCCAGCACGGACATGTCTGTGCCGTGCAGCCTGCCCCTCAACAAAGTGTCCCAGATGCTGGACACTGTTCGCCCCACCCCCGGCGCCCCGCCCGCCAGGCCTACAATACCTCCCATGCTGGCGGCGGGTGGGCTGGAGATCGTGCCCATGGACAACGTCACTTCCCTGCCTCCGCGAACGTTCGGCATCGAGAAGCCCGTCATCACGGCTCCTAGCATCAGCCTCAGCCCTAATGTGTCGCTGTCGCTGACCATGGGGCCCCGGCCCGGAGCACTGGCCGTGCGTCGCGAGCCCGACAGCCCCGTGGTGTCGGTGACTGTGGAGTCGCAGCCCATGCAGCCCGAGGCGGCCGTGCACCTCAAGACGGAGCTCATTGCCTTCGCCCAGCAGAGTGCGCAGGAGGAGCCCAGCTACTCCGACAACGAGGAGAGTCAGGACGGTAGACTTGTCATCGTGGAAGAGGACATGGGACTCGCTGTGCCCAAAGACGAAGTTGACATTGAGGATATGTTCGAGGCCAAAGAAGAACCCTGTGACTCCCCGCCTGAGGCCATGGTGGGCGAGAACTCGCTCGACGTTGTGCCGACCAGCGTGGCTGTGCCCATCAGTGTGGCTGTGCCCATCAGTGTAGCTGCGCCCATCACTGTGGCTGCGCCCATCAGTGTGGCTTCGCCCACGACTGTGGCTGCGCCCAGTAGCGAGGTCTCTACCCAGCAGCCAGTTGTCCAACCCATTGATGTTGCGGTGACAACACCGGTTGTCGAAGCTCAAGTGCTACCTCCCGCCCCCACACGTTCTGTGAAGATTACTATCAAGAGAGGTGAGGTGGTAAAATCTACTGAGGAAGTCATCGAACCAAGGGAATCTGCTCCAGTCATAACGCAGTCTCCCGTACCACAGGAGTCATCAGAGCTTGATGTTTCCCTTCAGAGTGAACAGGGTGAAGAGGACACAGATGAACGAGTCTGGGACGATTATCGTGTTCCTGTTCGTGCAACACGAAGCGGAAAGCCTCTAGAGCCTATTCGGTCCCCGTCACCAGCTGGAAGGTCCTCAAAGAGTTCAATAAAAACTAGGAGATCAGCTGGCAGAAAGGAGAGCAGGAATGACTGGGAACAGGAGGACATGAGTGATGACAAAAGTTCTCCCAAAAAAGACCATAAGAAGAAAACAGAAAAAACAGATAAATCTAAAAAATCAAAGAAGCTACCAGAACCAGAAGTTGAAGAAAATAATGGCTTGCCAAAGTATTTCACGTTTAATGTTGTTGATAGTGAGCACCATTATACAGGGCCTGCGGGACAAAAATGGTTTACTTGTGACATTTGTGAGGGAGTCTATCAACGTGCATTTAGTCTAAAGAGGCATTACCTGAGGTCGCACATAAATTATGCGCACCTTACAGACAGAGACATTTCAAACTGTGGTATTGTTGTTGGGAATAAAATGCCAATTCATGTTCAAGTTGGCTCTGATGATCCATCCACTGGAATTACAGATCCTGACTTGCCGAAGTATGATGGTGGTGTTTATCAGTGTTACACATGTAATGAAACATTTGATGAAAAAGTGCTACTGAAGGAACACCTTTCAAACCACAAGCAGCAACTAGTGAATACTGTAGATGGTGAAAACGATACCACTGGAACCGTTTCCACATCAGAAGAAGCTCCAACATTGGAACCTGAAGTAGCATCGGAACCTTCATCAATACCTGACGCTGCTCCCATCCTAGACCCTGCTCCAATTGCCCTGGCTACTAGCAAATTTTCTGGCTCTTCCCACAAACTATCTGATCAAGAAAAGCTAGCTGTTGAGGAGAATCCCCTCCTCTTGATTTCTCTGGATGAGTCATCTACCTCTATTTTAGAATCTTGTCATTCTTGTGGTAAATCAGTATCTCAGGGTAGTGATACGAACAGTTGCAAGTGCTCAGAAAACACTGTTATGTGCTTCTTTTGTGATAAACTTTTTGAAACTGATAAACTGAGACGCCAGCATCAATCTAGAGTTCATCAGCGTCCCACCAAGAAAGTTCGGAAAGCAAAAATCAGATATAGTTGTGAATTCTGCGAAAATCATGAACCAGTGTTCAGAAATCTGGAAATTCTTTTTCAGCACATGTGCACTTTACATACTGATGTGTTCTTTGGCTGTGCACCTTGTGAAGAAAGGTTTCCAACTAAAAATGCATTGGTGGAACATCAGAAAACAGTTCACAGTGAAGAGGAAACTACTGAAACTGAATTGGAAACTAAAGGAGCAAACCTTTCAGAAAACTCTTCCTCAGTCCAGCAAACTGAAATAAAATTACCAGAAGAAACCAAACCAGCCGAGCCAGCAGCTAAGGCTGTTGAAGAAGAGTTTAAGTGCTCTGTATGTCAAAAACTTCTAGTCAGTGAACATAACTTAAATAGACACTACAGATTAAAACATGACAACAGGGGGCGTAAAAAGAAGAAGAAGGGTACAGCAGAGTCAATATCTACTTCAGAAGAAGGTCAGAAGGAGCATGATCGGATGGATCCAGAGACCTTGTTTTATAGTCGTATTTCAAGCAATATTAGAGATAATCTTCTTCATCATTTGGATGGGAAGCTTGATTCCCAGGAGCTTTTTGAGCGAGAAGTAGAAGAACCACCACTTGTTCCTTCCTCTGATTCTGCTCGCCTCAGAACCCCCATCGTTAGTGCTCCCAGCACAAGCTTTTCATCACAAGACTGCTTCAGTGAGCCTGCACCAGCTACAAAGGTTAAGAATATTAACAGAAGAAGAAGTAGTGATGGATATCGTACTTGGGAAAAGTTTGCATTTCCTAAAAAGTATGATGGGAAAGGTGGTATGACTAACTACTTAAGAGATATGTCACATGTTGACATTCATACTCAAGTGACCATGAGACAAAATGTTTTGAGGCTGGAAGCAAAAGAAGCTCAACACACATCTCCTTCAACATCAAGTGGAACTCGTAGTTACAATCTGCGTTCTAGTCAAGAAGAAATTCCTGTTTTAGATTTCCCCTCAGTTCTGTGTCTTACCCAAAGTTCTGCAGGCTTGCAAACTCGACGAACAGCAAGTGCTGCTGTTCTTGAAAAGAGTATGCTGTCAGTGAGCTTCAATACTCCTGAACCTCCAAAACCAGAGCCTGACAGGAGACCTAAACCTCCTAAAGAAGCAGCGGCTGACTATATCAATGCTGTATGGCGTCAAGGTAGTCCTCCAATGATCAATGGATGTTCAGAACTTAGTGGGGAATGGGTTAGACCCAAGAATTACCTCTGTGCTGCCTGTGATGCAAAGTTCAAGAATCTGTATGATCTCGAGGATCACAAGTGGAACAATCACCCTAATGTCTGGTGCACTCACTTTGAATTTGATGATGCTGCGCTTATTCCCTTCACAGGTTTGTTGGCTACCATATTCCTAGTTTTAAATTTGATATTAAATTTCTGCAATCTAATCTGATGCATTCCTATTCCTTCCAGCTGTTGGAATTAAATCACCCGGAGACCTGCACCGAAGATCTATTCACGCAGCAGGCACTATTATGTCTGCTCCAGCTGTGCCTGCAACACAGCATTGTGACATGACCTGCACAAAGTGTAACCATGTCAGTCAAACTCCAGCGGACTTACATCGGCATATGCTGGACTGTGGTGGAGACACTACCTGGCAGCTGTTAATGGTCGGAGCAAGCCCTGGCAGCTCTGGAAATCGTCGAAATAGAAAGTGGAGACCTTTCGGTAGCCGTCGCCGGAGACCTCAAGGACGTAGAGGGTTGAAAAGAAACATTCCAAATACTCCTCAGCGACCAAGATCTACTAATCCCAAGACTCGTGGTGGTGATGGTGAGTCCTTTCTTTCTTCATCCTCTTTCTTATTTTGTCCCTTATTGAGAAGATGCAGTTAAAGCAATTGGAAAAACATATGAATTATTGTACTTCTTTTTCAGCGGATACAATTCAAAAGATGATTGCTAACCTCCCTGCAAAGAGAACTACCCGAAGAGTCATTCAATTTAAAGATGACGAGATAAAAACAAGAAGCCAAGCTACAATGGCCAGTGTAAGTCTCTATTCAACAAGTATGACTTGTAAATTATCCTCATGCACCAACATCAATTTGCCTTAAAGTTTGTTTGCCTATCTATTTTTTTTTA
>NW_026267196.1:121518-123778 GCF_000697945.3 Frankliniella occidentalis
CGGCGGGGTATGCAACCCGCTGCACGGGCGTGCACAAGGCGATATGGCGGGTGGCCTAACCGAACGGCGGCGCGCCTGTGTATCGGAGGATAGGCTCCCCGCTCCCCTTCCCCCTCTCCCTCTCCTTTCGCACGCTCGCGGCGGGGCGGAATGAGAACGGGCCCGCCGCGCGAGCAAAAGTTGGAGAAAAAGTAAACAACAACAACAACAACAAATTAATGCAAATGTAGAAGGGAGGGAGAGGGGGCGGCTGTGAGGAGGGGGAAGGAGGAGGATGAGCAGACCCGTCGCCGTGGATAACAAAAGACGGGCTGTTTGGAGCGGCGGCGGGACGCTCGCTCGCCGGCCCGCCTAATAACGGTTGTGAGCCCTGAATATGTCGCCGGCCACCAGGCCCTCCGGTCTGGCTCTGGCCCCGGGGGCGGCGCGGGGGCGGGGGGCGGCTGGTATTGTGCGCGACGAGCCGAGGGGGAGTGAGGGAGGGAGGAGGGTGGCCGACCACTCTACACCACTCCACTTCCGGTGCGACCCGACCAGCCCTCCGGTCGCTTGTCGCTTGGTTGCCGTGGCGTGGCCGACGCCGCCTTGCTGCTTCCGCTGCTGCTCCACTCCACATACGCGCGCTCGCCACCGACCCACCCCACCCCAGCCTAACCTACCCCTAACGTCTAACTCCTCTCCTTTCCCTACTCTGCGGTTTCCCTCGCTATGACGGCAGGGCCTCTTTCTCCGTCTCCTGTGCGACACACTGTGGCGCATACGCTGCTTGTCGGTGCAAAGTGCATCAGCAGCAGCCGCCTGTCGAGCCCTCCTAGCTCAGCCCGGGCTGGGCGTCGTCGGAACGGAGCCAAGCCCGGCCCCGGGCCCGGCCCATTGCCAGGCGGAGCCAGGCGGAGCGCTGGCGCGCCGGGCCGTGCCGAGCCGCGCCAAGAGCCGCGCCGCAGCGAGCCGCACTCCCTCGTGTTGACCTTGCCTGCCTCTGGCCTGCCCCGAGCCGACACGCGGCCCAAGCGGCTGCATTTCTGTTTCTCTCCCCTTCCTCCGTCTCCCCTCTTTTCCTCCATTCCGCGCTCCTCTCTCTCTTTTGCTATCGCTCTCTCTCTCTTTTTGTCTCTCATCATCTCTGTCTCCCTCTCTCTCTCTCTCTCTCTCTGTCGCTCTCTGCCTGTCTCGCTCCCTGCCTGCCTCCCCACATTCCTCGTTATGTGCCTCTCTCTCTCTCTCTCCCTCCATCCCTCCTCCTCGCCGTCTCCTTTTGCCCCTCTGGTTCGTGGCCGAGGGGGCCCGTCGGCCGCCGTCGGCCCCGGCCTGGCCTGACGCTCGTTGTGCTCTGGACGCCCCGCTCGCTCCGACTTGTTGCGTGGCCGTGTAGAGCGTGACGGTGTACCCAGGTGGGCTGCTGCTGCTGCTGCTGCCGCCCTGCCGGCCGCGGCGCCACGCACAGACGAGCCGACTATCGGCGATAAGCCGAGTGTCGTGACGGGCGGGCCGGGGAGTGGTTGCGTTGCCACGTCGCACGCGGCGGGCGGGGTGCGTGCGAGAGAGAGAGCGAGCGAGCGAGCGAGGGCGCGTTCAGAGGGTGGCAGCGGCGGAATCAGGTCCGCCCGTTCCCTCGCGGGTGCCTCAGGGTGGAGAGCGGGGTGCGTGCGATGGGTCCCTTGGTCGTGGAGCCCGCGGTTGTTGAGCCGTGCCTGTGGAGCGCTCCGCCACGCCCCGCCACGCCCCGCGGGCCTGTCGCCGCCCCCGGTGACCCCCGGGGCCGATACCCTGCGGAGCCCCCCCGGTCTGGGTGCGGCGGCCGACTGAAGAAGAGGGCAGAGCGGAGCGCCGCCGCCGGCCCCCGGAATGCGATGGTTGACTCATGTTTTTGTCTCTGTGTGTGTTGCAGTATGAAGCGCTGAGCGAACGTCTGGCTGCACGCCCTTTTGCCGGGGCTCAGCATGAAGGACAGCGTCGAGGCGCTGAGCACGCTGCCGTCTCACGCGCCGGACCCGACGCCCCAAGCAGCAGGTGAGTGTGCGCCCTGTGGCCTGCGCCCTGCGGCCCTGCGGCCCTGCGCCCCCTCCCCTAGGCCCGGCCCTTCGCTCCTCCTCGCTCCCGCATCGATCCGCGCGACGGCCACCCAAACGACGCGTCGCTGATCAAAACTCGTCTTTTTGTCGCCGCGGCCCGACATGTCCTCGTTACCCGCCCGGCGGCCCTCCGCTCGGCAGGTGTGGCGGATGAATAGGAATGAAAGGTGTTGGCCGCAACCCGCCGT
>NW_026267196.1:123883-125338 GCF_000697945.3 Frankliniella occidentalis
GAGGGGGCGTGGTGGGGGGCGGACGGGCAGGGAGGACCGGCTCGGCTCGGGCAACGATTCGCTTATGTTTGTCCGAAAGGATCTGTTGACAGCCCCGCGCCGCCCTCGGCCGGCCCGGTGTTTACCCGCACTTTACGGGCTCAACTGTTGCCGGCCTGGTCTCTTGCGCCCGCGGGGTGCCGCTCGCGCCACGTCCCTCCCTCCCCTCCTCCGTCCCTCCACTCCTACCTCCCTCCCTCCACTCCTACCTCCCTCCCTTCCCTCCTACCTCCCTGCCCCTCCATCCTCCATGTCTAATTGGCTGAGCGTCACTTCCTCGCCGTTTTCTCTCCCGACCCCGCCGTACCCGACGTGTGCCGGCCTCCCGACCCCGCGGGCCCAGTCCAACCGACCCGAGCCGCCCCCGGCCTTGGGGGTGGCTGCCTCGGGGGCGGGGATGGACTGCGCGAGGGAGGAGGAGCCCGAGCCGGGTCGGCGACGTGCGGAGGGTCGCCATGTCCTTTACTCTGGCGGCGCCGCGGCTCGGCCCGCGTCCCCCGGGGCCCGCCCCCGGCGCGGTATATTATTAGCAGATGCGTCGCTCTGCACGGGGCTGCGCCGGGGCTGCGGGTGCGGGGCCCGCCCGGCCGCGGTCGGTTGGGGCGGCGCGCGGCCCACCGGGACAGAGGAGGAGCATCAACGGGCTATCAGAGTCCCGGGGAATTGACGTAAAGGAACCCTTGACGACGCCGTAAAACCGCTAGCTGTGGATGTGAGGAGCGTTCCGATCAGACCGAGCATTCGGCACTCCTCGGTCAAGCACTTCATGGGTGTCTCCTCGAAGCCCACTCCTTGGAGGGCTCGTCTTTCGCGCGCTGCCTCCTCCCCCTGCGCGGTCGCGCAGGCCCGAAGTCGCGCGGTTGCCCGTGGTGGGTTGGAGCGCGCGCGCGGCGGGCGAGCCTCCTCGGTCGCCTGGGAACGGCGGGGTATGCAACCCGCTGCACGGGCGTGCACAAGGCGATATGGCGGGTGGCCTAACCGAACGGCGGCGCGCCTGTGTATCGGAGGATAGGCAACCCGGCGCACTCGCTCCCTCCGTGCTGCCAGCGTCTGGCCCTGCTATTACCCCCATTTACCCTACCCCTCACACCCTCTCCCTCTCTCTTTCTTTCTCCTCCGTATTTCCTCCTCTTCCTCCATCTTTCCTCCTCTTCCTCCGTATGTCCTCTTCCTCCCCCTTTCTGCCTCCTCCCTCTTTCTGCCTCATCCCCCTTTCTGCCTCCTCCCCCTTTCTGCCTCCTCCCCCTTTCTGCCTCCTCCCTCTTTCTTCCTCCTCCCTCTTTCTTTCTCCTCCCTCTTTCTTCCTCCACCCTATTTCGTTTCTATCCCTCTTTCTTCCTCCTCCCCATTTCTTCTTTCTACTCCACATTTCTTCCCCCTCCCCATTTCTTCCTTATCCCTCTTTCTCCCCCCCCC